>NC_056743.1:1705058713-1705303713 GCF_019279795.1 Protopterus annectens | reverse complement strand
TAGAAGCTGAGGGTGCAGAATATGATTCTCCTGCTGGGACAACAGGAAAGGAGTCTGAGGCAGGTGCCATGGGGATAACCGTGACACACTGTGCAGGAGGGGGTACCAGTGTTGACGTGGCCAGTCTGGAACAATCAAAATCATCCTTGGTTTGTCCCGTTTAATTTTTAGTAGTACTTTGGAGAGGTAAGGCAGAGGTGGGAAGGCATAGACTGACAGGTTTTTCCAGCTGAAGGACAGAGCATCCACTTTCCAGGCTTGTTTGTGGGGAGTCCTTGTGCAAAATTTGTCCAATTGGTGGTTCTGGGGAGAGGCAAATAGGTCTTTATCTGGGCTCCCCCCATTTGCTTGTCAACCTTTTGAAAATCCTTGGCTCCAGTTTCCACTCATGTGGGTCCATGAGGTTTCTGCTTAGTCCGTCTGCCAGTGTATTTAATTTTCCTGGCAGGAATTGAACTTGTAGGTGCACTTGGGTAGCTTAAGGCTGTGTTCCACAATGCCATGGCTAGTCTGCAGAGGGAGTAAGAATGTGTACCCCCCTGCTTATTTATGTACCACATAACAGTGGTGTTGTCCGTCTTTACCATTAGTTGTCCTGGAAGAATGTGGTCCTTGAAGGCTGTCAGAGCATTCTGTACAGCTAACCTTTCTTTTTGATTGATATGCAGGTGCATTTGACTTCGGTTCCATTTGCCCTGAATGCACTTCCCTGCCAGGTGAGCCCACCATGCATAGTCTGATGCATCTGTTGTTAGGGTTTGGGCAGCTGGGGGTGGTGTGAAAGGTAGTCCCTTGTTTTGGTGGCAGTCCCCTGCCCACCAAAGGAACTCTAGGCGTAGGCAAGGTATGATAGGAATCATTGCTTCTAGATCCTGGGAATGTTGGCACCATAGGCTTTTTAGATACCACTGTAGTTTCCTCATATGCAGTCTTGCATATGGAATTAGAAGAATGCAGGAGGCCATGAACCCCAAGGCTTGCAGTATTTGTCTTGCAGATAGCAGGGTTTTTGTGGCCACTTGTTTGAAGTAGGTTGTCAAATGAATTTGTTTCTCTGGCGTGAGGTAAGCCATCTGGGAAGTTGTATTCAAGCTTGCTCCCAGGAATATAATTTGTTGACAGGGTACCAGGTGAGATTTCTTTTCATTTATGGTGTACCCCAGACAGGTTAGAACCCTTTGTACAAAGGCCACATGATTCAAAAGTATGTCCTGGCTTTCTGCCTGAATTAGACAATTGTCCAGATTATGGGTACATTTGAATATTTCTTTGCCTGCAAAATGCAATAACTGGAGCTAGGCACTTTGTGAATACCCTGGGCACAGTAGATAAGCCAAAGGGCAGTGCAGAGAACTGAGTGTGTGTGCAGCCTGCTTTGAATCAGAGGTATCTTCTGCAGGATTCCCTGATTGGGATGTGCAGGTATGCTTCTTTTAAATCTAATGTTGCCAACCAGGCGTCTTTGCTTAGCATAGGAAGTAACTGGTGAAGAGTCAGCATCTTGAATTTTGGAATCTCCAAAAAGGTGTTTAGAGTAGACAAGTCCAGGATAGGACGCCATGAATTGTCTTTTCTGGGTACCAGGAAAAGTCTGGAGTAGAAACCTTGGCCCTTTTCCTCTTCTGGCACCAACTGAATAGCCCCCATGCTTAAGAGACAAAGTACTTGTTTTTGGGCCTCAGCCCACTGGTTTGGGGGTAGGTCTGGCCACCCGTTTGGTGTTGGCAACGTGTGGAATTGAAATCTGTACCCCTGGGACACTATATTTAAAACCCATTTGTCCTGGGTAATGAGTTCCCAGTTCTTTGCATGAAGAGCAATCTTTCCTCCCAAAGGGGCAGTCAGCTAATAAATGCTTGGAAATTTTAAAAGGAAGTCATTGAGACAGTTTACCATATGGGGGAGTCTTATTACTCCTAGATTTGGAAGTGGAGGCCCCCCACTGCTTAGTCCTGTGTGTCCCCTGGGACTGAAACTTGGGGCTCCTGCTGTGTCTGGGTTTGGCTTGAGAAGGCCTGGAAGGGGCTGGAAAGGACCAATTTTTAGAGGGCCAGTGCCTACTAAATCTAGGAGGCTGTACTTGTAAGAAATCTTTAACAGTTTGCATAGATTTAGCTTTATCTTCCATCTTTTTAAGAACTTCTTCAGCCTTTTTGCCAAACAGGCGGTCCTGATTTAAGGGAGCATCCAACAATTTAGCTTTAACACGATCAGGTAAAGATTGCTCCTTAAGCCAAGCATGCCTTCTGGGCACAAACCCAATAACAGCAGCCCTCCAAGAGGCCTCTAATGAATCAAAACCACATTTCCAACCTGTTCAGCAGAATGCATTAAATTCTGTAATTCTTTATTTTCCACACAATCAGGAATCAACATAATTTTCTGTTTAAGCAATCCAATAACATGTTGCTGATACTTTAACATATGAAACTGGCAGTTTAAAGCCCTAATAGCCAAGGTCGCAGAAGTGTAAACCTTCTTACCCCATCTGTCCAACGCCCTGGAGTCTCTGTCAGAAGGGATAGGATTTTTAGCAGTAGAAGCCTTAATGCCCTTGGGCCCCTGAGAAGTAGTCTCTGGATCCGCAAAAGGATTTTTAAAAAGGAACTTGCATGACTCAGGGACCCTGTAGTATCAGTCAGATTTTCTGGGATCACGAGGCAAGGAATCAGGGGCCAAACTAGATTCCAAAAAAGCATCATCAACAATGGACAGGAGGGATAGCTAAAGGTCTATGCTGAGGCAAGAGTAAGAAATCCCTGAGCCTCTTTTTTGAATCAGAAAAATCCTGGCTTTCCCAGTGGAAATGCTCCCTTAGAGTAAGTAAGGTTTCACCAAAAGAAAAATCCTCTGGATGGGAAGCAGAGGGAATACAGTCCTCTGCATCAGAATCCTCATAAGTAGATAAAGACAAATCCAGATAATCTCAAGAATCAGAAAAAAACAGAATCCTAGTCAGAAGATTTAAACAACTTCAGTCCTAGGCCTCTTAGAAGGGGGGGGGGGCTACCCCTGATTAGAGTTATTAGATCTTCATTTTTATCATTTGTTTTTTAGGCATAGAGGCCTGAGCATGTGGCCTGGGCATCATTATTTTAAGGCATGGTTCAAGATTTAGGCCTAAGTGAAGAAAGAGGCATCGGTTTAATATGGAAGTCCGTAGGCCTGAATACACCCTCAGAAGCCAGTACCTCCACAGCAGCTCCAGACCCATCCAAGGTAGAGACATCCGCGGGTTCCATAGTTGAAGCATCTCGTGGCATACGAATCCGAATGTGTCTCAGTAGAGGTCTGCGAATCAGAAGTAGCGGGTATCAGAGGCTGCGAAAGTACCTCATCAAGTACCGGTGAACTGGCGATTGGCTTAGGAGAAGCGTCGTCGGCAGTTTTGGACCTCGGCGGGCCTGTCTCTGTCTTTATCTTTGCGTTTTTTCAGAATCCCGGTAAACGAATGGCTAACCAACATTTGTGGATAATTAAACCGAAATATTTAGAGGCGAAAATATACCGGCAACGGATACTGCGCTGATTAAATAAACCACAAAACCGACAGCAAGGTACGTCGTGGTCAGGGACTAAGTAAGGAATACAGTACGAATAAAAATCTTTATGAGGTATTTGTTTTCCACAAGTAATGCAATTATTAACTTTTACTGACATCGGTAAGGAGCAAGAAAAAGTTTCCCCAATGGAGTACTTAGCTTTAGTTGAAGACTTCGGTTCTGAAACGCAAACGAAAATTTCAGGAGTCGGCCGACCGGCACTTGCGAACTGCTTCTGCTTCGGGCACCGCACGCAAGAAAGACTGATGTAATGGCGTCGGCGGCATGTTTTATACCCCTGACGACCTGACAACATGGAAGAAGGGACAGCAACCGACGCAGGACCCAAGAATCAGGCCAACCGAGGGCTACCTGCAAGCAGATAACCCAAATGTAATGACTGCAACAGTGAAACATGAACATCCTCAGCATACTCTCACTGAAAACACTGGCACATTTTGGAAATAGTCACAGAGAAAGAAAACCCCCTCTGGGAGAGTCAGAAACAAAGTTCTACTCTTGAGACTGAATGAGACAACCAAGAAGAAAATCCTGTATCTGTCCTTTCATCTTCGTGTCCAGATTCAGAATCTTGAACATATTTGGCAACAGTATCTCTTTTTTCATTTATCAAAAACCATTTTATAAGAATGATTTATAGCCTGAATTAAACCCTGAGTAAGGCCCAACAAACTACTTCTGACTAAAGAAATTTAAGGAGTAGATACCTGTTTAGTCATTTCTTTTTGACAGGAAAAATAAGGCCAACAGGGTTGTTAATGGCAGCAGCAGCATCTTTCCCAAGGATGTGCACAATGTTCTGACCTAACAGGGAAGTCTTCCTGGTTCACTATTCCAGGACCAACAAGAGTGGCTCTCCCTTGTCCATTGAGGGGACCCCAATAGTAGCAAAAGAAGCGGCTAACCCCTGGTTCATAGTGACTTTAGGTACTACTCCAGAAGGATCTGAGGTAAACGGTGAGTGGCCTAAGGAACAAGATATGGCCGCAGCAAAGACAAATTGCTAGCCTGCCATGATGGAAAAGGTTGATTGCTTAACTTTTTTTTTTCAAGCAACAAGAGCCGGTGAAAATTTAAGGTCATTAAAATTTAATTTTTTCACACAAAAACATTTTAAAACACTTTGTCGGCCTCAAAAGACAAAATAAAAACACAACTTCTCCACGGTAAAAATGTTTTTTCAATTACTTTAAACAACTTTTAAACTGACAGGAAAAATGCACTCCTGTTTAAAGGTGCAGTAATGTTTTGCGACTGTCCACTAAAACACAACCTCCTAGCTTAAAATAACTTTCCTAAACAGGAAAGTACAATAAAACTACTTTTTTTTTTAATGCGGAAGGTTTTTCCCTTGAAAGGGAACTTAACTGCCCAGTATAGGAATAGCACAAGTAAACCACTGATTATTGAAAGTCCACAAAAGAGTGCTCCCTTCAACAGCAGGAAAGCTCTGAAGGGCTTGGCACCCAAATCTGTCTTTTTAGTTAGTTTAGCTGAGCTCCGGATGACTGACAATTTGGGCTCATGGAAGGTGCCCAGAAACTCTGGATGCTTGCTGTCTTGGCAGGACCTAACCCATACAGACTACTGCAGCAGTGAGCAGCATGATGAACATAAATCTTGTAGATACACAACAGCCACTCGTGGGTGCAATGTTGTTGTTGCATCTTTCGGCTTATCCCGGTTAGGGGTCGCCACAGCGGAACTCCGGTCCGCTAATGTGGAAACCATAAAAAATTTAACGTACATTAAGCGCTTTCATCTAACAACAGCATAGACTTCAAAAAAAAAATGCTAAGTTAACTTGATCACTTGACAATGAAAACTCAAATCCACAAGAATACAAACTAAACAAAGTAAACTGCTACTTTAACCAACAATAAAAAATTATTTATGCAGTTTACATCCCTTTAGAAAATGTATTTATTTTATTTTATTTATTTTATTTTACATTTGTTGACTGGGAAAGTCCGACTGGACACAGGTCCATTTTCAGCAGAGGCCCGGGGAGAAAAGCTCCACTTAAAAAACAATCTAACAAATAATTTTATGAATTACAACACATTTTCCTAAATGCATACAATATTATACAAGAACATATTTTACATTTCTTCACAGATATATGTATAGATACAATTATTGTATTCCAGAAGTATACCACTTGTATGTAGGTAAATGTTTAACTGTCTTCAGAGATAAGTAAATACGAACAGAATAGAACATCGTTAGTTAAGAATTAATATAGAGAGGTTAGGCAGTATTAGGTGTTCCTTGGTAGAATCATTGTATCACTGCAAATGTAGTGAATTAGCCTGGGGAGTCACATGGGCATAGCCAGTTAAAGTAGTGGGCTTTGAGTAGTTTTTTTTTAAATTGTGGACCAGAACCTGTAGAAGTTGTGTTTTGGAAACGAGTTCCAGACTTTTGCTATAGAGCACGCAAAAAGAGATTTGCCAGCCTCATTCCTATGTTTGATGACATTTATGTGATTTTGGTCTGTTGACTTTAAGGCTCGGGTGGTGGAGTAGGGTTGTATTAGGTCTTGTAAAATGGGGATTTTATTTGGGAGGTAATATAGTTTGTGGGCTTTGGAGAGTTGAGTGGTAAGCAGTAATTGAGGCAGCTCAAGCCAATTGAGCTGTTTGAGGGAAAGACAGTGGTGGGCTCTATTATAGGCACCTGTGGCAAATTTGGCAATCTTGTTGTAGCAAGATGCCATTTTGCTTTGTTCGCTGTGGTGAAGATTAGTCAGGATTGGTGAGGCATACAGTAGGGTGGATAATAGGTGGGTTCTGGCAATGGTGGCTTTGGTATAATTGGTCATGAATTGCTTATTCCTATACAAAAGACCTAGCTTTTTGTGAACTTTTTGATTGTTTAGGCTATGTGTATATCAAATTTGAGTTTGTAATCGATTACTACTCCTAGGAGTTTAGTGTGTGCTGTTGGGGTGATTGAGGTATTGTCCTTGGAGTTAATGATGAAGTCATTCAGTGCAGGGGATCTACCTTGGCTGAAGAGAATTAGTTTTGTTTTTTGAGACTGAGTAAAAGTTTTATGGTAGAAAACCATGCTTCAGCCAGAGTGAAGCTGTGTTGTGTTATTGTTTGTAGCTTGCTTAGGGTAGGGACAGCACAAATGATAGTAGTGTCATCAGCATATTGCACTATACAGGCAGAAGGAGAGGAAACAGCTATCTGATCTGTAAATATGGAGAATAGTAAGGGACCAAAAATGGAGCCTTGAGGGACTCCAATGGATACAGGTAGAAGGGAAGACAGTTTGTCCTGCCATAGAACTGCTTGCTGTCGGCTTGATAAATAGCTGCTGAACCATGACATAGTGAGGGAGTTTAGGTTGAGGGTAGACGGAGCTTTGAGAAGCATACTGTAGGTTGACCATGTCAAAGGCCTTGGATTAGTCTAAGAAAACAGAGGATACAAAAAGTCTGTTGATTATGTTGGTATAGGATAATAGGGCTGTTGTGGTACTATGGGAGGGACAAATCCATGTTGTGATGCTGATATAAGGTTATTTTCTAGAAGGTATTGCATTAGTTGTGTATGTACTACTCTTTCAAGTATTTTTGATAGGGGTGATAAAATTGCAATTGGCCGGTAGTTGGTGAGCTCAAGGGAGTTTCCACCTTTGTGGAGTGGAATAATATGAGATATTTTCCACAGGTTGGGTACTTTAGATTCAGATATGGATCTGTTAATGAGGATAGACACAGGGTAAGATATGGCGTCAACTGACAGTTGAAGGAAATCAGCGGGAAGTTTATCAGCAGCCAGTGTGGTAGGTTTCAATTTCTTGAGGAGTTTAATAATGAGTTGTGTGGGTGCTGGGGAGAAGGAGAAGCTGGGGAGAGGTTGTTGTGTAATAGGGGTAAGTAGGGGCTGGTGAAGGAGTGGGAACGGTGGTGCTATTTAGGGTGTTGGATAAGGCTAGGACTGTTTCGGTGAAGAATTTGTTGAATTGGGTAGGGATGTCTTGCAAGGTTTTACAGTAATTGTTTTTATCGAGTTTTATAAGTTTTTTGGTCTTGTTCCGGAGTGCTAAGAAGATCTGTTTTGTGGTGGTGGATTTAAGTTTATGAAATTGAGCCCAGGCTCTAGCTCTATCTTTCATTATGGTTCTGGTTTCTTTTGTTAGCCAAGGGACATAGTTAGTTTTAACTCTGATGGTACGGGCTGGTGCATGACGGTTTAGGATTTTGAGAAAGGTTGAGTTAAAGTAGTCTACTGCCTCATCTAGGGGTAGGTGTTTAAGGGGAGACCAGCCACAGTGTTTTAGTTCGTTGTTTAGGTCCTTGGTTTTGAAGTTTTTTTTTTTTTGTTGTGAACTATTCTGAGGATGGGTTAGTTACAGTGTTGGGATTTATTTCTAATAAGGTAGGTTGGTTGGTGGACACTTAAATTGCCAGGTAGGCAACCTGCCTGGTTTGCCAAGGTGTGGTCAGACAGAAGTATCAAATCTAAGATGGATTGTCATTTGGTTTTCTTATCAACTCTTGTGGGGGGTATCTATGACATGGGTAAACCCATGTAGGTTAATGTGGGTAGAGGGATAGTACTTGGTACAGTCAGACCAGTCAATATTAAAATCCCCTAGGAGTATGGTCTCATGAGGATGGGAGATAGTCATCCAGTGTAGCAGGTTCTCAGGTGTCAGTATTGTTTCCTGGGGGGATATAGGCACCTGCTATGTGTTTGCTAGAGTTTAGTTTTAATTTAGCAAGAATGAGTTCTATTGTCACTGACATCTTGGGAGTTGTAGTTAAGTTGTTCTACTGTGACATTATTTTGAAACAGAATGGCTACACCTCCTCATTTTTTCCCTTGCCTATCTTTCCGTATAATAATGTAACCAGGTGGTGTGATCTCATTATCATGGTGTTCTGGTCTAAGCCAAGTTTCTGTAAGTATGGCTAAATCTGGTTTGTATAATGCCAATAGTGCATGGAGGTCCTGAACTTTAAGTATACTTCTTACATTAATGTTTAAGAGCAGAAGAGATGAGGTTGGTCTGTTATAAAGAGGATTTGGGTGGATTAGGTCTGGGTGAAGTGAAGTAATGGGTCCTGGATTGGGGTGCATGTCTCCACAGCAACAGTTTTAGAGTTGGGTATAGGTAGAGCTTAAGTATTTTTTGTAGTATTTTATTTTGTTTCTGGGATAAGTAGGGGTTAATTTTGTTTGATGGTTTATAATTAACACAGGGGTGGAGATGAGTTGGGGTAAGGTCAAATGGATATATAGGGAAGTGTGTTAGCTTTAGTGTATTGGCTGTGGTTTCTGTTTGCCACTGAGTTGGATAGGTGAGATGAAGTTGTGTGTGGTAGGATGCATGGACGGATAACCAGAGAAGAACCAAAGTAGCTAATGTATAGAAAGCTTCCTTTAAGTGTAGGAGAGCCATTGTACTAGTTTGATTTCTTCTCCTTTTATGTTACATTTTGTAGTGGGAGAGCAGTAGTGAGTGATAGTAGGATGTGTTGAGAGTGGGTGGTAGAGGAGCAGTTAATGGTGTTAGTGAAAAGGGTGTGGTGTGGTATGTGTGAGTGAAGACTGAGGGTGTGGTTAACAAACCAAAGTTATTTATAATAACAGTTTTCACTCAAAAGTTGTCATACATATATAATAGAAGGAACCCACTTAGACAATATTGAACAGCATCAACCCTGTAATTTATAAACATTTGTGTTAGTTCAAGAAAGTACAAAATGCTAGCTGACAAAGAACGTTAAATCAATATGTCCCTTCAACTTCCAACGAACCTGTTGCCAGCCTCAACTTATAACCAACTCAGGAGAACGCACCACAATAATATGAGTCAAAAATACACAGTTAAAGAATCATGAAAACAAAAACTAAACAAAGTCTCTGTGGATATAATAAGTACGGTCTCAATAAACAAACGACAGCCTTCACTTCTTCATCCCTCCGAAAGACATCCAGCAAAAGGTACAACAGTTACTACCAGTTAGCCCCAAAGCAAACATGGTATATGTTCAATAAATGTCACAAATGGCCCTAGTTTGTTGATCGCTTGTACCTTATTAAATTGACAACGGCCTTCACTTCTTCACCACAGACACTGGATGAATGGTTGAATGATGTTAGATGTGTTTTTTATATAACTGATGTATCCATCAGCGGCCCCAACCTCCTCTTGTTGAATCCTCCTCCTCATAGCTGTCAGGATAACTCAAGCGTGATCTTTTAAACCTTAAACTGCTCAACATTGATCAGTGCAGTACCCGTTTAAACAAATATAAATAAAGAAACAAGTCATTCATTGTTTAAATGATAGTCCTGTGTTAAAAACTCCACATAAATCTGGACGACAGTGTCACTGTATTTTTTTTATGATCACCAGTGACATAATCACAGTATCTGGGATGCACTGCTTTAAATGTCTTTAACCACTAGAAGGCCATAAGGAAGCAGTGGACAATGGCCATAAAACAAAATTTCCTCAGTGCAAGTCAGTAATGCTTCACCAGAGACATTTTGGTAAGGTGACAAACATCATTACCATTCCAATAATAGTTGTACTGCTCCCTGACATTCTTCTCACAATTCTAACAAAGTGCCAGAGATCTTCAAACCTTGCTTTGAATCAACAATCTCAACAATTCCACAGTCAGAAAATGTTTCTCATAGCCATCTTTATGACTCTAAAAATGTCAAGTTAAGAGGTCATCTGATCATCATCATCATCATCTTCTTCTTCTTTCGGCTGGTCCC
This sequence comes from Protopterus annectens, assembly GCF_019279795.1. NCBI lineage: Eukaryota > Metazoa > Chordata > Ceratodontiformes > Protopteridae > Protopterus > Protopterus annectens. The sequence goes on along the minus strand of NC_056743.1, from coordinate 1,705,293,398 downwards.
GTTAGGGGTCGCCACAGCGGATCATCTGTTTCCATTTCTTCCTGTCCTCTGCATCATGCTCTTTCACACCAACCGCCTGCATGTCCTCTCTCACCATATCCATAAACCTTATCTTAGGCCTTCCTCTTTTCCTCTTACCTGGCAGCTCCATCCTTAGCATCCTTTTCCCAATATACCCAGCATCCCTCCTCAGCACATGTCCAAACCAACGCAATCTCGCCTCTCTTGCTTTGTCTCCAAACTGTCCAACCTGAGCTGACCCTCTAATATACTGATTCCTAATCCTGTCCATTCTAGTTACACCCAGTGCAAATCTTAACATCTTTAACTCTGCCACATCCAGCTCTGACTCCTGCCTTTTCGTCAGTGCCACCGTCTCCAACCCATATAACATAGCTGGTCTCACTACCCTCTTGTAGACCTTCCCTTTCACTCTTACTGGTACCAGTTTGTCACAAATCACTCCTGACACTCTTCTCCACCCATTCCACCCTGAATGTACCTCTCTTCGTCACCTCTCTTCCACACTCACCATTACTCTGAACTGTTGACCCCAAGTACTTAAACTCATCCACCTTTACTAACTCTACTCCCTGCATCCTCACCATTCCTCTACCCTCCCTCCCATTTACGCACATATATTCAGTTTTAGCCCTGCTGACCTTCATTCCTCTCCTCTCTAAAGCATATCTTCACCTCTCCAGGGTCTCCTCAACCTGGTCCCTACTCTCACTACATATCACAATGTCAGCTGCAAACATCATAGTCCACAGGGTCTCTTGTCTAATCTCATCTGTCAACCTGTCCATCACCACTGCAAATAAGAAAGGGCTCAGAGCTGATCCTTTATGTAATCCCACCTCCAGCTTAAACATATCTGTCACTCCCACCGGAGTCCTCACCAATGTCACACTACCCTTGTACATATCCTGTACCACTCTTACATACTTCTTTGCCACTCCCGACTTCCTCATACAATACCACAACTCCTCTCTAGGCACCCTGTCATATGCTTTCTCTAAGAGCACAAAGACACAATGCAACTCCTTCTGACCTTCTCTGTATTTCTCCAACAACACTTTCAGAGCAAATATTGCATCTGTAGTGCTCTTTCCTGGCATGAAACCATACTGCTGATCACTAATCATCACCTCCCTTCTTAACTAGCTTCCACTACTCTTTCCCATAACTTCAAGCTGTGACTGATCAATTTTATCCCTCTGTAGTTACTGCAGCTCTGCATATCACCCTTATTCTTAAAGATAGGTACCAAAACACTTTTTTCTCCACTCCTCAGGCATCCTCTGACTTTCCAAAATTTCATTAAACAATCTGGTTGAAAATCCCACTGCCATTTCCCCTAAGCACCTCCATGCTTCCACTGGTATGTCATCTGGGCTAACAGCCTTTCCATTCTTCATCCCCTTCATAGCTGTCCTTACTTCCTCCTTGCTAATCTGCTTCACTTCCTGACTCACTATCCCCACATCATCCAACCTTCTCTCTCTCCCATTCTCTTCATTCATCAGCCCTTCAAAGTACTCTTTCCATCTACTTAACACACTCTCCTCATTTGTGAGTACATTTCCCTCACTGTCCTTTATCACCCTTACCTGCTGCACATCTTTCCCAGCTCTGTCCCTCTGTCTAGCCAATCGGTACAAGTCCTTTTCTCCCTCTTTAGTGTCCAATCTCTCATACAACTCTCTATATGCCTTATCCTTAGCCTTTGCCACCTCTCTCTTTGCCATGCGCCTCATCTCCTTATACTCATGTCTACTTTCTTTGTCTCTTTGACAATCCCACTTCTTCTTCGCCAGCTTCTTCCTCTGTGTACTCTCCTGTACTTCCTAATTCCACCACCATGTCTCCTTGTCCTCCTTCCTCTGTCCAGATGTCACACCAAGCACCTTCCTAGCAGTCTCCCTTACTAGCTCTGCTGTAGTTACCCAGCTATTCAGTAACTCTTCATTGCCTCCCAGTGCCTGTCTTAACTCTTCCCTGAACTCCACCTCACAAATCACCCTTTAACTTCCACCATTTAATCCTTGACACTGCTTTCACACTCCTCCTCTGCTTCTTGATCGCCAACATCATCCTGCAGACCATCATTCTATGCTGCTTAACTACACTTTCCCCAGTCACCACTTTACAGTCTCCAATCTCCTTCAGACTGGCCCTCCTACACAGGATATAATCCACCTGTGTGCATCTTCCTCCAATCTTGTACGTCTGATGGCGAGTTAAAAAAACTACTTTCTAAAATGAAAGGCAGTTCCTCTGAAGATCAGAATTCATATCTTCAAAATTCATTTAGTGTGCCTACTAATCCTGAGCTATTTTTCCTTACAGATCCACACAAACATGGCCCCTGATAAAAACATCCAATGAAATGTACTAATAGAGTTATAATCCTGCAGAACCAGGCCAGTGAAGGTGTATAGGTCCTAAAGTGCCAAAAAAAAAAAAAATGTTTATTAGCTGTAACATTGAGATGCTTCTCTGGCATTAATTGTCCCAGAAGGAAGTATTCTGCGGACATCTGTTGCTGTTGTTTATCAACAAAGTCAGGAAATTTCTTTCTTAGCAAGACAACTCTGACTAGTTCTACTACACTGCTGAATATCAGAACGGTGTACATTATATCTTCTTGCAGTAACTGCACTTTTGAACGTCTCCTGCATGTCTACCAGTTATGATGACACAATGGGGAATTTCACAATGTAATGAAATGTCAGGAAAAGTAGTACAAAACTATTAACTACCTCACTTCTGTAAATCTTTCCCTAACTGTGAGGCAAAAATGAAAATGTAACAAAACTTCCACACTGAGGCATGCAATTCTCACTATTACAAAGCAGTCACAGGATCCTTGTTTTACAATGTAAAAACAAACATTGATCTGATAAAGTAGAGAAGTTTTCAAAAGACTGTCCCACAAATAACGTCATTGCTCTCCAAAAGGACAGAAATCTCAAACTGTACTTGCATGCTTAAAACTACAATAACAAAAAACGGAACACTAAAGTCATAAAACAAAGAATAGTAAATCAAAAACGAACTTGGCTTAATGATAAAGAAAATTTTCAAGTTTTTTTTTTTTTTTTTTTTTTTAAAGAAAAAAGCTTTGACATTAATTTATTATGCAAAGTTTTTAGTCATATGATCTACAGTTATTTAAAGATGTTTGAGTACGTAGTTCCTTCAGTCTGAAGTTTTAAGACAAAAGCGCTTACTGAATAGAGTGCTTGAATTAATTTTTTTTAAAACAGTTGTTTTTGATTTATTACGCTTAAAATTACAGACTTATTTTAAAACAGGAGAAATTTAAGAATACAAAATTAGCTGCAATGCATTTCAGGGACTTGTGAATAAACAGGAAGCTAGAATGTCATCCAACTTGTAATAATTTACAAATAGGGTTACCACCTGTCCCACTTTGCGAGGGACAGTCCCTCTTTGGGCACCTGTGTCCTGACAAAAAATATTAAAAATGGCAAATGTCCTGAGATTGTAGGACATAATTGTGTCCTATATTTTTTGTAATAGTTGCATGAAACAGTTATTCTGTATCTAAAATACCTAAATGTTATAAGAAACAGAATAAGCAACTAAAATGCTACAAGAATAAGCTATTATTTAGGCAAAAAAGTTAAGTTCTATCCTTTGTACTGACTGTGGGTATGTGTCAGCCTGTAAATTCTGATGTTTGTCCTGAAAATGTCCCACTTTGGCCATTTGAAAAGGTGGCAACCCTATTTACAAATGTGTGAGACGACAAAGACGCAGCAGCCCAAATGACCAAGGAAACACTGTAAAAGTAGTGGGATCCAGAAAAGGTGTTAATCAAGTGTGTCTTGCAAGGCCAGCCTTAGATGAAACAGAGAATTAGGCACAGGTTCCGTGGCACAAGCGACCACCCCAAAGGTACCTTTCCCAGTGCCTCCCTTGTACCCCTCCCCCCATCCTTACCTTTCCAAACCAAACAGATTACTTTTTGCTTGTTCAATCCCCATTCTGTCTCAACTCTTGCTTCCATACAACCACTACACACACTGGGCAAAACTACACTGTAATAACTTCAACCTAAATAACTGAACTAAGATTGAGTTATATTGTTCTAGGTATGCTGAGGTGAATTTGACATTTTTTCTAACTTTTTGAGACATGTTTTCTACCATCCTTTCAACAAAAATGAAATGGCCACGTGTGCACTGGAATAACTGCAGAATAAATAAATGAAGTACGGGTCTGGAGAGCACTAGACCCATAGAAGCCATGGGATTAAAGATGTTCCGAGGTACACAACTCTTTTCTGTCCTTTTGATACAGTGATAGTTTGAACAAAAATTACAACAAACAAACAAAGGAACTCAGTCTTACTCCTTCAAGGAATAAATAAGTCGTATCCAGCTCAGTGTCAAAATCTGACACTATAGTAGTTCCAATAAAATGAAAAGACAAACACTTGTGAGGTTACACAAATTATATCAGGGAATATTGCCTGCCTCCCTACCCCATAAAAAAGACAGCCATGTCCTTTTGTTGTACCCATGTACTGACAGAATGGGATGAAATGGAAGGAATAAATGGTCACAGTCAAATTTTAATGCATAAATACAGCATGTTTCGTTACATCTTCTTTCTACATATCCTTATGTCAGACTGGGGTGAAAAAGAAAGAAAATTGAGCACAACAATATATGTTAATTTGCTGCTGCTGTCAGCAGCCTGACTCGTTGTCCCACCCCCAAACACAGGCACCTTTATATACATCTGATATCTAATGGAGAGAAAAATGGAAAAAAAAAAAAGACTGCAGAAATGTACTCCAACTTGCTCCTCCCAGAGCTTAGCCTGCCACTAGAAAAGCTATAGCAAATGTCTGTGCAAACTTCAAAAGTTTGACTGGTAGTAAGATTAAAGAAATAATATCCAAACTGTTCCTAGCCACCAAACAAGCTATGAAACCCTTATTCACACTTATCCAAACAAAGACTGTTTTAGACTAGGTGAGCCTCAGGGCAGAGAGTGAGGATGGGAACCCTTACTACACCTGCCACAAAACCCATTTATACAGCCAGGGGGTATGGAGCCAAATGGATCAAAGATGTTCTAAGTGACTAGATATTCTGTGATGTATTTTATGCCTCACTTTCACAAGAAAATTACTTTTTAACTTTTGTTTTTTTACTGCTACCCACTGACATTGTGTCTGTTCATAGACAGAAATTAGTAATATTTTTTTACATACATAAGTCGTGTATATCGCAAGATGTGCATGTACTTGCGCACGCACATACACATACAGTGGATGTTGTTCTTCTTTCGGCTTTTCCCGGTTAGGGGTTGCCACAGCAGAACTTCGGTTTGCTAATGATTGGCAGTTGATTTGTATGGTGCCGAGGTGCCAGCCCAACACCCAATCTTCAATGAAGGCACGCCCATTCACGCATGTCTTTCGAACACCACTCGACCGCAGGGAGGACATGCAGACTCCACACAAAAGGTGCTTCAGCCGAGAATCAAACGGGAGAACCTTTTGCTGTGAGGCGACAACACTACCGCTGCACCACCGCGGCTTCTTACACATACAGTGGATATAAAAAGTTTACACACCCCTGTTAAAATGCCAGGTTTTTTTGATATAAAAAAATGAGACCACAATAAATCATTTCAAAACTTTTCCCACCTTTAATGTGGCCTATAACCTGTATAATTCAATTGAAAAGCAAACAAATCTATTAGGGGAAAAATATAAAAAAATAAAAAACGTACAATAAGCTGGTTGCATAAGTGTGCACACCCTTAAAACTAATAATTTGTTTAAGCAACTTTTGATTTAATTACAGCATTTGGTCTTCTTGAGTACACACCTGCCATCAATTAGAGACTCTGATTAACCCCAAATAAAGTTCAGCTGCCCTAGTAGGATTTTCTTGACATTTACTCAGTTGCCTGCTACAGCAAAAGCCATGGTTCGCAGACAGTCTACAAAGCATCAAAAGGATTTTTTTGTTGAAAGGTATCAATCAGGGGAAGGGTACAAAAATATCCACAGCATTGGATATACCATGAAACGCTGTGAAGACAGTCATCAAAAAGTGGAGAAAATATGAGACAACAGTGAAGATGCAAAGAACTGGACTTCCCTCCAAAATTTATGAAATGACAAGACGGAAACTGGTCAAGGAGGCTGCCAATAGACATGCAGCAACACTGGAAGAGCTGCAGGAATTTCTGGCAAGTACTGGTTGTGTACTACATGTGATAACAATCTCCCATATTCTCAATATGTCTGAGCTATGGGGTAGGGTTGCAAGAAGGAAGTCTTTTCTTACACAAACATCCAGGCCTGGCTAAAATTTCCAAAACAATACATCAAGTCTCCCAAAAGCATGTGGGAAAATGTGTTATGATCTGACAAGACCAAGGTTGAACTTTCTGGCCACAATTCCAAAAGGGATGTTTGGTGCAAAAACAACACTTTGCATCACCAAAAACAAAAACACCATCCCTACGATGAAGCATGGTGGTGGCAGTATCACACTTCGGGGTTGCTTTTCTTCAGCTGGAACTGGGGTTTTAGTCAAGGTGGAGGGAATTATGAAATGCCAGTAATTTTTGGCCCAAAACCTTCAGGCATCTGCTAGAAAGCTGAAGATGAAGAGGAATTTCACCTTTCAATATGACAATGACAACAAGCACACATCTAAACCAACAAAAGAATGGCTTCACCAGAAGAAAATTAAAGTTTTGGAATGGCCCAACCAGAACCCAGACCTTAATCCAATAGAAAATCTGTGGGGTGACCTGAAGAGGGCTGTGCACAAGAGATGCCCTTGCAATCTGACCGATTTGGAGCGCTTTTGCAAGGAAGAGTGGGCAAATATTGCCAAGTCAAGATGTGCCATGCTGATAAACTCCTACCCAAGAAGACTGAATGCTGTAATTAAATCAAAAGGTGCTTCAATAAAGTATTAGTTTAAGGGTGTGCACATTTAAAGGTGCGAAAAGCTTTAAAATTATTTACTGTGGTCTCATTTTTTTATATCACAAAAACCTGGCATTTTAACAGGGGTGTGTAAACTTTTTATATCCACTGTACACACACACACACACACACACACACACACACACACACACACACACACACAAACACACACACACACACACACAATGCTTACCTGCAGGGACATGGAAGGTATTGGGAAGAAACTCCAGCACCTGGGGAAAAAAAAAAGACTCAGGGATGATGTTCAAACTTCACTGAGAATTAGCCACATCACAGAACTCAACCAGAGAGTCAAGCACTGTAGGACGGCAACACTGCTTGCTATGCCACTGTGCCAGGTAACCAGCTGCTTTTTACAGACATCCTGGTCAGACCACTAAAGACAGTCACTTACTGTGCACACGGCTGACATCCAACTGTGACAGAAAGCAAAAGTAATTATGCCCAAGTTGTGACTCAAATATACTGCAAACCCCTCCAAAATACACGTATACAAGCATAATTCATAATAGTTTTACACTGGATTTCAATAAATATAATACTTTGTGTCACACTACTTCTGCCTAGACACATCAGTGATTGTTTTAACAGTGATCAACAGCAGGAGTAAGTCCCTTTTATCCACATAAGGCCCCATGCCCATCAATTACAGCCAGACTGCATGTGTAACCCTCAAAGTCTGACTCTAACTTTTTAAAAAAATAGGTACGATAACACATTCCAGCTTGGTTTACAAACATGCACACTAGTCCTGCAAAACCAAATTAATGATCAACTTGATCATGACTGCAGGGTGAGTCATTTTTACTCGCAGACAGCCTGTGTATCAGCAATTACAGCCAGTTTATTGGCCATGTATATTTCAGATGTCCGACTGCAATAAAGATATAAAATGACACTGGCTACAGTAACAAATGGTAAGGTTATTTCACACAAACAAAGCAACTACAGCAAAGTATGTCAACATATTTTCACACACAAATGCATACTAGACTTGCAAAGACAGCCTGCTTATGCAGAGCAAACGATTAAAGGATCAGATGACTTTCACTAACAGACAGCCTAGCCCTACCCAGCAGCTGTAGTTACCTTGCTGACTGTAAACCACCCATATATCAGATTGTGATTAAAACTTAATAATGGTTAGTTAGTAATGCAGGCTTTGTTTCACAGAAAAGACGCAGTAAAGTATTCCAACTTGATTCGCACAAATCACATTAGTTCTGTAAAGCCAAAACAATGAACATACAAACAGAAGGGTCAAGCATACTCATTCACTGAGAGCCCCTGGCCATAACCAGCAATTACAGCAACTTTAACTGAATACAACTTATATGTCTTACTGTAATAAAATAAAAAAATAGCAAAAAAACACACACAGTGGCCCAGAGAAAAGTGCAGTGATAAAATCCACAAGTAGTTCCAATTTAAAAAGTTCAAACCTTAACTTAAAAACTTAAAAAAAAAACTAAAATAAAGGGCAAAAAAGGTCCTTTTCAGCCGTAAAAGTACATAAGCGCTTTCATCCTGGAAATTCAACACATCATTAGATCTGTTTTTCTACGAGTCTGAGAAATCACTGCCAACAATTTTGCTTCTGATATGCTACCAAAACTTACCTGTCAAAAAGACGTGAATATATACATATTTATTTTATTTTACATCTGTTTAATGGGAAAGTCCGGCTTGGAACAAAGCCAATTTTCAGTGAAGGCCCAAGGAGAAATGTTCCAGATGCATGTCTTTGTAATGGGGGAGGAAACCGGAGCACCCAGGGAAAACCCACATGGATGCAAGGGAAGACATGCAAACTCCGCACAGAAGGCACACCAGCCGAGAATCGAACCAGAGATCCTCTGCCTGTGAGGTGACAATCCAACTGCTGCACTCACAGGTGCAATTCAGCATCTATCATTAGACAACAAATTCTTGAAAACTTTGGCAGACAAAATTGGGCCAGGTGGTCTTGTTCTGATATGGTAATACAATGAAAGCTTAACAAAACTCTTAGGAATTTTCTATCAGCATAAAAAAAGGCATTCTTTACACCAGTGAACTACCTCCTATAGTGCAGAAAGGGCAACACGGTCTAAACTGACCTTTTCAAAGTATACATTAACACATTCTTTCTTAACATCTTTAAGAGGTCAAGCAACAGCCAGAGTAGAAACCCTTGCAGTTTTTTTTTTCTCAAACACCCTTATTGAATGATCAATTGTTATACAGGCAAATTTACATTAATATAAAAATAATCAAACTATATTACTATAACATTACATTTCACATATATTGCTATAACATTACATTTCACATATATTGCTATACAACATATAACCTAAGCAATATTGCATAAATTATTCAATTCCTGCTTTTTTTTTTAAAGAAACATCTTCACTAAACCATAACTTACTACATAGGCAATCATACATTTATGTAGATGAAAATTTAAAAACACTGACACAATCCTAGTAGCATGCATTTTACTTCACAAACCATACTGACACATTCCCACTTGCAAACATTATATATCACTTATAATCTACCCAATCCTTCTCACTCAAACATTACATAGCTCATTTAAGTCCCTGCTGCCTTCCAGGCCTCATTCCTCCCCTGCATGCACTGCTCCCACAATTCCAATTTTTTCCCATGTAGCCTGCCCCTACCCCTCCCTAAAAATCTCAACTTACTATATTCACTACTTACAATAAAGCTGGTCTAAATCTTGATTTCCACCTTCCAGTAATTGCCTCTTTGGAAGCCACCATTACCAGACATAGCAAGGCCCCAACATGTCTAGGCAACTCTTGCTCTGCACCACAGCTCAGAAAAATCATCTCCCTCGTCAGACCAATCAGCCCACCCAGCATCTCCGACAGATCTGGTCCCTCTAGTTTGCTGATGTACCAAACTACAGATACATTGCCTGTTTGAACTGCAACTGTACCTAAAGGGAGCGTGTCCTGGAAGGCCTGCAACGCTAACAGCACCGCTCTCACCTCTACGACAATGATAAGCAAGTTAGTCTTCTGGGGACAAGAAAGTACAGTTTTGTACCTACCATAACTGTAGATGTTAGAGTGCTAATACAGCTGCAGTCATAACAGATGGGTTCTCCTGCCGTCAGGCGGGTCCTCGGTCGGCCGAATTCCAAAGTCTAGGTCTGGCGTCGGTTGTCGTTGCTTCTTCCTTGACGTCAGTGTGACAGGGGTATAAAGGAACCAGCCAACGCCATTTTCTTCAGTTTTTCTTGCCCCAGATGTCAGGTGCCCCCAGAAGGAAGGCAATACATAAATTTGTGTAATAATGCAGTGCAATATAATCAAAATACAGTAGTTGCAAGCAAATACATCATAAATGAATACCCCAATCAGGTTGTATGAGGATGTGTTAGCCTATAGGCCTGTCCCAAGAGGGGAAGGAAGGAGGGAAACCTGGACTGCAGCTGTATTAGCACTCGAACATCTACATTTATGGTAGGTACAAAACTGTACTATGTTCATCATGCATACAGCTGCAGTCATAACAGATGGGTAGAATCCCAAAGCTAAGAAAGGGGTGGTAGGCACTAGGTGGAACTAGGAGGAGCCAAAATGCCCTGCAAGACTGCAGTGGCAAAGCCTGCTCTAGATTTGGAGTATAATGGTAGGTTGTAGTGCTTGGAGAAGGTATGCACAGAACTCCAAGTGGCTGCTTCCAAAATATCCTTGGTAAGAACTCCTCTGAGGAATGCTGCAGAGGTGGCTGTGGCCCTGGTGGAATGAGTTCTAATGCCTGTAGGTAGAGTTTTGCCATGAAAGGAATAGCAAAAGCGTATGCAGTGGGCTATCCATTTTGAGATAGTCTGTTTGGAAATTGGCTTTCCTTGAGCTCCTACCGCATAGGCCACAAAGAGCTGTTCTGATTTTCTGTAAGGCTTTGTTCTGCCCAAATAATAACGCAGTTGCCTGTGGATGTCCAAGGAATGTCGTAATCTCTCCCCTTTGTTTTGAGGATTAGGATAAAAAGTAGGTAAATGTATGGCCTGATTTAAAGCTACCCTGGATACCATTTTAGGCATAAAGGACGGGTTGGTTCGTAAGGAAACTCTGTCCTGATGGAAGATGATAAAAGGCTGGACAGCCATGAGAGCCTGTAGTTCTGAAACTCTACGAGCTGAGGTGATAGCCAGAAGGAAAGTTGTTTTCCAGGACAAATATTGCAAATCTGATGAGGCAGCTGGCTCAAAGGGAGGCAAGGTCAGCTTTTCCAGAATGAAATTAAGATCCCAAGCAGGTATTGGTTGTTTCCTTGGAGGTCTTAAATTCTTAGCCCTTCTGAGGAACTGTCTTAAGAGAGGGTGAGAGAATAAAGGAGGATCAGTGTTGTATTCTGCAGAAATGGCTGAGGCATGGATTTTGATGGAGGAGAAAGAAAGTCCACTGCTTAGCAGTTCAGCCAAATATTGTAGTATTTGAGGTAAATTCAGTTTTCCAGGATCCTGGTCCTTTTTCTCATTCCAGACACAAAAACGTTTCCATTTTGCGGAGTAAGCTTTTCTAGTTGATGGCCTTCTGGCCTCCAAAATGACATCCTGCACCTCCTTGGAGAGTAGGGCCTGTTGTGATGCTAAGGAATCTTCCATGCGGCTAGATTGAGTGTTTTTAGCTGGCTGTGAAGAGTTTTGAAGCTGTGCTGAGTCAGAAGAAGAGGCATTAGAGGCAGGGTCCATGGTGGGGAGTGCGTCAGGCTCCTCAGGAGTGGGTACCAGTGTTGCCTTGGCCAGTCCGGAGCAATGAGAATCATCTTTGGTCTGTCTGCTCTGGTCTTCAATAGAACTTTGGGCAGCAGAGGAAGAGGTGGGAAGGCATAAACTGTCATTGATGTCCAACTGAAAGAGAGAGCATCCACTCTCCAGGCCTTTGGATGGAAAATCCTTGAACAGAATTTTGTCAATTGATGATTTTTGTGGGAGGCAAAGAGATCTATGTCTGGCCTTCCCCATTCTTGGATTATTTCTGTAAAAACTTTTGGATGCAATTTCCATTCGTGTGGATCTGTCATATTCCTGCTTAGGTTGTCTGCCAGCGTGTTTTCCTTGCCTGGCAAGTACTGTGCTTGTAGTTCCATTTGTAAGTCCATGGCCATGTTCCAAAGTGACATGGCCAGTCTGCATAGGGGGTAAGAATGTGCTCCTCCCTGTTTGTTTATGTACCACATAACTGTGGTGTTGCCCGTTCTTATCAATAGTTGACCTGGTTGTAGAAGGTGTCTGAAAGCTATAATAGCATTTATTACTGCTAGCATTTCTTTTTGATTGATGTGAAGGTGCTTTTCTTTTTGGGACCATTTGCCCTGAATGCACCGATCTGTCACGTGCGCCCCCCAGGCATAGTCCGAGGCGTCTGTTGTGATGACTTGATTTGCTTGAGGCTTGCTGAATGGAAGACCTGTGTTTGTTTGACATGCTTGAGCCCACCACAGAAATTCCTTTTGCAGACATGGAATTAGTGGTATTACTGTTTCCAAACTGTGGCTGTGTTCAGACCATATGTTTTTCAGGTACCATTGTAGTCTCCTTATATGCAGCTTTGCACATGGGATTAGTAAGATGCAAGATGCCATGAATCCCAGAGCCTGCAGGATTTTCCTTGCAGTCAGCCTGGTGCAATTTGCTAGTGTTCTGAAGTATTGAATTAGTTGCCCCTGCTTCTCTGGCGTGAGGTAGGCCATCTGGGTGTTTGTGTCCAAACTGGCACCCAGAAAAATTATCTTCCGAGAGGGTATTAGCTTTGAATTCTTTTTGTTGACTGTGTATCCCAGAGAGTTCAACAACATTATTACATAAGCCAGATGTTTCAGAAGAATGTGCTTGCTGTCCGCTTAGATCAGGCAGTCGTCCAAATAGGGGTATATTTGTATCCCTTGAAGTCTGCAGTAGGCAATTACTGATTATTTATTTAGCCACCTGTGAATGTTGTTCTGCATTTTATGTGGGACTCACAAAAAGAGAATTAAAGAAAAGAATTTACAATCATGCATATGATATTAAAAAGAATAATGAACTCAATGCATTAGCAAAGCATGTGATTCAATTTAATAGTCATAACTTTAAATTTAGGGTCTTGCAAATTGTAAATAAAAATGAAAGAGGGGGGTGATTCTGTGAACCTTTTGGAACAAAGGGAACTAGAATGGATATTAAAACTAAGAGCACACCACCCTCCGGGCTTAAATCAATATGTCCCTTTGAAGCCGGTTTTAAAACATCGTAGATAATGCAGACGTAATGCAGATGTTAAAATATAGATATCATGCATTTTTATATATTTTTATATACATGTTTTTATATATTACCATTTTCATATATTTTATTAACCAATTGATAGTATTGTTAGTTTTATATATACATATATTGATTTATTAGATCATATTATACAGTATTATACCATATGTAGACTTGCACTATGCACTTTAATGTATATTATATTAAGATGTAAACAATATGTGGTTTTATTTGATGAAGGTTCCATGATTCTGAAATACTGGAAGATGAGTAAGATAATACAGTCTAGAAAGTTTTTATGTGATTAGTTTATGTATGTTAAGGTAGTGTTATGTTTTTTATGAAATATATTTATACAGATGTACGCAACATTCTGATTTGATTTAGGATATATATGGATATAATTTTGTATTTGAATGAATCTATTTACAAAAATGAATACATAGCCCTTTAACTGAAATAAGAGGTTGTCTTAAGTTAAGCCATTAAATGGTTCTCTAATTAATTAATTATACTAATTGAATACAATGCTTGACTATATAAACTGAAATAACAGAGCTTGTAACAGAATCTGATGAAGCGTACTACAGCTACGCGAAAGTGATTATTCTTTGTGGTTTTATGTATGGAATAAAGAGGAATTTTCGTATTATTTCGTCTCACTTGAACTAGTTCCATCATTTGACTGTGCGAGTACTTTCAGTGACTTCAGTGCCTTCTCCGTGTGGATGCACTTGTGTTTGTTCTACTAATCCCTTGAAGTCTGCAGTAGGCAATTACTGATGCCAGGCATTTCGTGAATACTCTGGGCGCAGTAGATAAGCCAAAGGGCAATGCAGAGAATTGATAATGGGTTGAACCTGCAAGAAATATGAGGTACCTTCTGCAATTTTGTCTGATTGGGACATGCAGGTATGCCTCCTTGAGGTCCAATGTTACCAGCCAAGACTCCTTGCCCAGCATGGGAAGAAGTTGCTGTAGAGTGAGCATCTTGAATTTTGGTACGAGTAGAAATGTGTTTAGGATGGATAGGTCCAAAATAGGTCTCCAATCTTTTCAATTCCTTGGCACCAGAAATAGCCTGGAATAAAAACCTTGACCTTGTTCGTGCGTAGGTACCTCTTGGATAGCTTTCATGTTTATGAGATCTGTAATTTGCCTTTGTGCCTCTGCCCTTTGATTTTGTGGCAGGTTTGGCATGCCTCTCATTTTTGGAAGGGTGTGAAAATGGAATTTGTAGCCTCTGTTTATAATGTCCAGGATCCATTTGTCCTTTATGACAACATGCCAATTTTTTTGAAAATAATGCCGGCTTTCCTCCTAAGGGGGCTGCCATTTGAGACTTGGTTGGCATGCAAAGGGGAAAGTCACTGGGTTTGCTTTCTGAAAGATTGCGAGTTATCCTCACCACCTCTTTGTGTAGGAGCTTGCCAGTGTCTGCCTCTAAACGATCCTTGGGCTTGTCCTCTGCCCCTCGGGCGCCTATATCTGTCTCTTTGGGGTCTGTCCCTGGCAGGAAATGACCAGTTTTTGGAAGGCCAATTTCTACTAAAGCGTGGGGGTTGTACCTGTAGAAATTCTTTCACAGTTTGCATTGATTTAGCCTTTTCCTCCATTTTCCTTAACACCTCCTCAGCATTAGCACCAAATAGTACATCCTTTTGAAGAGGGGCGTCTAGTAATTTAGCTTTGACATGATCAGGCAAGGCTTGTTCCTTGAGCCAGGCATGCCTACGTACGACTGATCCTGTAACAGCAGCTCTACATGAGGCCTCTAGAGCATCAAAACCACAATGTAAGGTATGCTTACCCACTTGTTCTGCACTATGCATCAAATCCTGCAACTCCTTCAAGTCTGGTTGTTCAGGTTGTGACATTTTACTTTTTAATTGTGATAACAAAAACTGTTGGTATTTTAGCATATGAAACTGACAGTTTAAGGCCCTCATGGATAAGGTAGCCGAGGTATATACCTTTTTTCCCCACCTTTCTAACGATCTGGAGTCTCTCTCGGAAGGTAATGGATTTTTAGCAATGGAGGCCTTAACTCCCTTGGGGCCCTGTGAGATGGTTTCTGGGTCAGCAGCATGGCTTTTGTATAGAAATTGGTGTGAGTCAGGAACCCTGTAGTACCTGTCAGGCTTAACTGGGGCTGGAGGTAGAGAGTCCGGGTTAAGGCAAGCCTCCGAGTAAACATCATCTAGGATGTCCAAGACAGGAGGTATAGCCAGAGGCCTGTGCTGAGGTAGCAAGAGAAATTCCCTGAGCCTTTTCTTGGAATCTGAATAATCTTGGCCTTCCCAGTGGAAGTGTTCCCTTAAAGTATGCAAAGTTTCCCCAAATGAGTAATCCTCTTGGGGGGGGGGGGGGACAGAAGGGATTGACTCCTCCGCATCAGAGTCTTCAAAAGGGGAGTAAGAATGTTCCTGATCATCAGAGTGCTCTGAAATAATGGAGCGCTGATCAGAGGAGGGGGAATCTTCCTCCACTCTGGGCCTTTTGTCCGGTGGGGGCTGAGAACCTCTGATAAGAGTAATTAAGTCCTCAGACATTTTAAGCATCTGTTTCTTGGGTATGGGGCCTGGAGATGGGCCCTGTGTAGCTGGTCTCAGAGTGCATGGTTGCTTTAGACTTTGTGAAAGCCTTGATGGAGAAAGAAGAGGAAGGTCTGAAGACACCTTGAGTGGAGGTGGACCTGTCCACATTCTGAGTTTCAACGCCAAGAGTGGCTTCGGTATCTGTAGTCGAGGTCTGGGCAGAGGAGCCTGCGACTTCGGGCACAGGAGACACCATCAAAGAAGCGTTGTTGGTAGTCAGGGGCTGCGTAGGCGCCTCGCTGAGAACCGGACCACGTGTAGTCGGCTTTGGCGTGGTGTCGGTCCTTGTCTTTGCGTTTTTTTAGACAAAACCGGAGTCGGAGTATCCGACGACATAGTATAGTTAAATGCTTTCCCAAAATAATGCTGGGCGAACTCCGCCCGACGCTTAATAGTGCGTTTGTTGAATGTAGCACAAAAGCGACAGACCGAGACGTAGTGGTCTGGGCCTAAACAAGGTATACAGAGGGAATGGAAATCCTTATGCGGTATTTGCTTCCCACAAGAAATACAATTATTAACTTTGTCTGACATCGGTCTGAGGCAAGAAAAGTTTCCCCAACGGGGTACTTAGTTTTTAAGAAGACTTCAGTTTCCAAATTTTCGTAATCTCAGGAGCTGGCCGACAGGCACTTGTGAACTGCTTCTGCTTCGGGCACCGCGCGGCAAGAAAGACTGAAGAAAATGGCGTCGGCTGGTTCCTTTATACCCCTGTCGCACTGACGTCAGGGAAGAAGTGACGACAATCGACGCCGGACCTACACTTTGGAATTCGGCCGACCAAGGACCCGCCTGACGGCAGGAGAACCCATCTGTTATGACTGCAGCTGTATGCACGATGAACATCCTTGGACTGTTCTCTCCAGAAGGAGTCCCCCCCCCCAATCTGGAAAGTGTCTGTGGTCACTACAGCCTTATGCTGAAGGAGAACAAAAGGACGGCCTTGTAGAACTTGATCATAGTGAATCCACCACCAGCGGTATTCTCTTGCATGCCTGAGTGACTTTTATTTGTTTTGACATGCACTGGTAAGGAATTAACCATTGTGTTGCTAGGATTCACTGAAAAATTCTCATATGAAATCTTACTAGAGGAACTCAGATTATGGCAGCTGACACTGACCTCAAGGCTTGAAGGATCAGCCAGGCTGAAATGTTGGTACTGTGAATTATTCTCCTGATCTGGAATCCGATAGTCTGTACTCTTGAGACAGGAAGAGAAGCTGTCACTGACATCGTGTTGAAGACTGCTCCTATGAATTTGAAAGTTTGAGCTGGCTGTAGATTAGAGTTGTCTTAATTTACGGTCATCTCCAGATGAGAACAAATCTGAAATACCTGATCCCTTGCTCTTGTTATAAGATGCCTGGCTGAGGCGGTAACGAGCCAGTCATCCAAACATGAAAACACCCGGGATTCCCTGCAGTCTCAGGTGAGGTACTACCACTGCCATGCATTTGGTAAACATCCTGGGGGCTGTGGTGAGGCCAAAGGGAAGCGCAATCAACTTGTAGTGCCTGGCTCCCAGCCAGAAGTATAATTACTTTCTGGACTGTCTGTTTATCTTTATGCGACAGTACGCATATTGAAGCTCTATCGAGCACATCCTGTCATCCTTGCCCAGGAAGGATAGAATGGACTGAATCATGACCATCCGAAACTTTGTATGTTGAACTGACTTGTTCAAAATGCTGAGATCCAAAACTGGTCTTCAGTCCCCTGTTTTCTTTGGCACTAAAAAGAATCTTGATTAGTTCCAGATTCTATGTGGTCTGGCGGGACCTTTTGAATGACTTTTTTTCTAGCAGCTCTTTGTGTTTCTAGTGCTGCTGCTTTCCTCTGACTGGGTGAAACATCAGGAATTTTGCTTACAGTTAGGGGTAGAAGGGAAAAGGGAATTATAAAACCTCTGGAAATAAATCTCTGCACCCAAGCATCTCTTTTATTATATCTATCCAGGTTCTCTGGTGCAGGGACAGTCGACCCTCAATTGCTCCAGAGTTGGATAATTGGGCCTCCTTTCAGGACTGCTGGTAGGGTCTAGATAAGAAAAAATCTCTGGACCCCTGGTTTTGCAGGCCTCGTACACCACGGGGGTGGCATCAATCATTAGAGCTCACCCCTCTGGCACTAGGGGAACTTTCTCCACATGTCCTGGAAAGGACCCTCAGACTTCCTAAACCACATTTTCTGACAACCTCGTTGATTCCTAGAAAAGGATCTTTGAGGAGTAAAAAAAATGCAGGCCCACTGTAGAGAGGATCTTTCCATCCTTCTCGCCCCTGGATAATTTGTCTTTCACGTTTGGACCAAACAATGAACTGTCGTCAAAGGGTGCACTGATGAATGAGAACTCCAAAGGCTCCACAAAATCACATAAGAACACCCAGCACACCTCCTAATGGAAAAGCCTGAACCCGCTGCACTTCAGCTGCATGAGAATAAGCCTCATGGATGAATTTGAAATGGATTAAAGAGTACCTAACTGAGAGGCCACAGACAACTGAGCCTCAGCAGTAACAGTCCCTGAAAGGGATCTTTAAAGTTCCTTGATCAAATCCCTTTGTAAACTAGTAAAATGTGCCAAAACAGTCCATAGACTTAAGAGCAAAGGTTGCTGATGCACAGACATGCTTCCCAAACCTGTCCACTGTCCTAGACTCCCTATTAGGGGGATTAACAAAGGAGCTTTGTTCAGCAAGCTCCTTCTTGGTGGCCACCACCATGACCATGGCATCAATGGGCACCCACAATTTTTTTCCGACAAGTGGAGCCAGACTCTGATATGGCCTCTTAGGGTCTGGCTCAACTGAACCAGGCTCTTCCATGCCCACCTAGAAACCAAATAGATAAGCTCGTCGGCGGGCACAGCAATGCAGGAGGTACATGTGCCAGCTCCAAAGACCTCCAGAAATACAGATTCCTCTGTTGAAGGGTTGCTGGAGGTCCAACCACCTTTCTGCTTCAGGATCTCAAGGATGTGTCCAAATTAGACATTTTCTGGAGGTGATCCTGGGGACCATTCTCACCCATTGAAATCAGTATCCTCAGTGACAGACTCTTGTGGAGAGTCCAAGTGCCTCCTCTTATACTTTCTCTTCCTACGGGCTTACTCCGTGAGATGTTGAGATTGTGAAACCCTGCTGGGTAGTCTGGGAGTCCTGAGTTGTCTGTCCCTGTGGTGTTGAATGATGCTTTTCCAAACACAGAGACATCTGAGAACTAGACTGAAGATCTGAGGGGGGTTGATCCGTCCTTCTTGTTGGAGCAGAAAATATTCTTCACTACCTCAAAGGCAGATCGCTCTGAAGAGAAAGAAGATGGCAGTCAAAAGAAGGCAAGCTTCTGGACCACTGTCTCCCTCCTCCCTGAAAGCAATACTCCCCCCCCCGAATAGAAAGTCAAAGCTGAGCTATCCCATGCATAGCACTGAGGAGCAGGGATGGCTCTGAAACCCTCGGAGTAGAATCCAATGCCTCAGACCAACAAGGAAGCTTCGGCTTACAGAATCATCCATATCCAAAGATGTCGGAGCCAGTACACCCAGAGTTAGCTTCAGATCTGAAAGTAAGTTATCTTTGGATCCAACCTAGATGGACCAGTAAGGTAAAGATCCAGGGACTCTGAAGCAACCAGAGGGATCAGAGAAGGAGAAAAAACTGGTGGTGTGGTAGATGGATGGGCCACCTGACCCGAGGGGGTAGGAGTCAGTAAAACACCCATCTGAAAATGCCCCAAGAGAAACTTCCTCATTATTCTGTCCACATCTTCCTCAAATGTCAGGACGAATGAGTCGAAGCATGGGAAGTTGAAGTGGATCGACACCTCTCCAAAAATAGGGAGGGAACCCTGGATGGTACAGGATCACAAGAAGGGGAATACCAGGTCCTAGGAGGAATTATCGGATCTGAAATGGTTGGACTTGTGGGTTTCGTTGTCTGATCAGAGGACGTAGGATCCACTAATTTTTTTCTTCTTCTGATCCGAAGAGGATGACCTTTGAGAAGCTTTTAGATATGACATTGATCTCTTCCTTGACAACTCAGAAGATGAGAGTCGAAGAAGAAGACGGCTTAGGAGATTTAGACCAAGAACCAAAGACACCTTCACAAATGGAAGATGGCAAATGGAAATGAGTTTATTTTTTTCTATCCATAAAAACAAGGGTACTGAAATTCTGACATATATAACAATCCTCCTGTAGATGCAGAGGGCCAAAAAGTAAATGCATACAGCATGAGCATCTGAAAGAGGCAATTTGCACCCACATTTCAGACACTTTTTGAAGCCGGAAGGTCCTTTCTCAGACATACCAGCAACTAAAGAGAAAAACAATAAAAGAAAATTTTTTTTTTGTTGCTGTTTTAAAGCACAAGGAAGGAAAAGAAGAAAATACAAGCAATGGTAAGAGGATCTTCACTAACATGTAAAAAGACAGTAAGAAATGGAAAAGGATTACCAAAAATGGAAAACAAGAACTATACTAATGTAACAAGGGTAAAGGAGTATATAACAAGAGGTATAAGAGATTTAAGGGGGAAAAAAATTACACTTATCTTAACAGAAACTCGAGAGTTAAGGCTGACCATGTCTTTTAGTAAAAAGTGGCAAACAAGACTGGACTCACACACACACACACACACACACACGCGCACACACTTTCACATATACAGTGGATATAAAAACTGTACACACCCCTGTTAAAATGCCAGGTTTTTGTGATGTAAAAAAATGAGACCACAATAAATAATTTCAAAACTTTTCCCAACTTTAATGTGACCTATAAAGTACAGTTTTGTACCTACCATAAATGTAGATGTCCGATAGGAATGCATCTGCAGTCCTTACAAATGGGTTGTCCTGTCGTCAGGCAGCCCTTCGGTCGGCCGGATTCCAAAGTCTGGGTCTGGCCTCGGCTGGTGTCGCACTTCACCCGACGTCATAGCTGCAGTTATTCGGGTATAAAGGCATCAGCCGACGCCATTTTCCTCAGTGTTTCTTGCCCCAGATGCCAGGTGCCCTCTTGGAAGGCTAAATTTGGATAAATGCCAATGATTCCAAATAGTAGAGAGCAAACACAAAAATAAGCATGTATGTACATATATACAAACAAATACACCATAATAGATTCCCCAGCTAGCTATAAGATGGGCAAATACCGTGAGGAGCACCACAGAGGGAAGGCGGTGGGTAATCCTGACTGCAGATGCATTCCTATCGGACATCTACATTTATGGTAGGTACAAAACTGTACTATGTCCTTCAAGGATGCATCTGCAGTCCTTACAAATGGGTAGAATACCATAGCCAAACTGGGGAGGTGGACAAATAAAGTTATGGTGTAGTTAGGATCCCTTGCAAAACAGCAGTGGCAAAGCCTGCTCGGGATCTAGAGTATAAAGGTAAATTATAATGCTTGGCAAACGTATGCACGGAGCTCCAAGTAGCAGCTTCTAAAATGTCCTTGGTAGCCACTCCTCGTAAGAAGGCTGTGGTAGTGGCTGTTGCCCTTGTAGAGTGAGGCCTGATGTTCTCTGGAGTTTTCTTTCCATGGTAGGAGTAACAAAATCTAATGCAATTTCCTATCCACTTGGAGATTGTCTGTTTTGAAATTGCTTTTCCTTCCCTTCCTGTTGCATATGCTACCAGTAGCTGGTCAGTTTTTCTATTGCCCTTGGTCCTGTCCAGGTAATAGAGTAATTGTCTATGTACATCCAAGGTATGTAGTAGTCTCTCTCCCCTGTTCTGTGGGTTAGGGAAGAATGTAGGTAGGTGGATAGCCTGATTTAAAGAAACTCTGGAAACCACCTTAGGCATAAAGGAAGGATTTGTTCTCATGGACACTCTATCTTGATGGAAGATCAGGAAGGGTTGCACTGCCATTAATGCCTGAAGTTCAGATACCCTTCTTGCTGAAGTGATTGCCAGCAGGAAAGCAGTCTTCCATGATAAGTATTGCAATTCTGCTGTCGCTGCTGGTTCGAAAGGAGGAAGTGTCAATTTTTCTAGCACAAAGTTCAAGTCCCATGCTGGTAATGGTGGCTTCCTAGGAGGCTTTACATTTTTAATTCCTCTCAGAAACTGTCTGAGCAGAGGATGTGAGAAGACAGGAGGATCCAAGTCGTATTCTGCTGAAATAGCTGATGCATGAATCCGGATGGAGGAGTAGGACAGGCCTGTGTGGAAGAGCTCTGCCAAGTATTCCAGAATGTTGGCTATGTTTACCAGTGACACATCTTCTCCTTTTTCAGTACTCCAAATGAGATATCTTTTCCATTTTGCTGAATAATTTTTTCTTGTTGAGGGTCTGCGAGCCTCAAGGATAATGTCTTTAACCCTTTGGGATAAATTTGGGTTAATTGGTCTTATGCAATGTTCCAGGCAGTCAGCTGCAGAGTTTTCAGGTTTGGATGCAGATTGTTGTAATTGTTCTGTGTTAACAGCAAGGGAACCAGGGGTAGTGGCCATATTTGTTCCCGAGACATGCTCCTCAGTAATGGGTACCAATGTTGCCTTAGCCAGTCTGGAGCTATCAGAATGATCCTTGGACGGTCCTCTTTGATCTTCAATAGCACTTTGTGCATCAAAGGAAGTGGTGGAAATGCATATGCTGCCAGGTTTTTCCAACTGAAGGATAGGGAGTCCACCTTCCAAGCAAGTGGGTGGTACGTCCTTGTGCAGAATTTCTTTAGTTGGTGATTGTGTGGGGATGCAAATAAGTCTATTTCTGGGAGTCCCCATTTTCTTGTAATGGTTTTGAAGATGTCCGGATGCAGCATCCATTCGTGGGCATCCGTGGTAGTCCTGCTTAAAATGTCTGCTAGGATGTTTTCTTTTCCTGGTACAAAAATTGCTTTCAACTGTATGTTGTAGCTCAGGGCCACATTCCAGAGATCCAGTGCCATCCGGCAAAGAGGGTATGAGTGTGTGCCTCCCTGTTTGTTGATGTACCACATAACTGTGGTGTTGTCTGTCCTTATCATCAATAGACCCTGCTGAAGGAATGGTCTGAATGCCTGAATTGCCAGTTTTACTGCCAGCATTTCCTTTAGATTTATGTGTAGGTGCAGCTGGTTTTGAGACCATAAGCCTTGTATGCACTTGTCCAGCATGTGTGCCCCCCAACCGAGGTCTGAGGCGTCTGTCATGATGGTTTGGCTTGGTTGAGCACTGTGAAAAGGCAATCCTGTGTTTGATTGACAAGCCTGAGCCCACCATAGGAATTCTTGCTTCAGGCATGGAATAATGGGAATCTGGGTTTCCAAGCTGTGCTTGTGTTGAGACCATAAATTCCTTAGGTACCACTGTAGTTTTCTCATATGCAGCCTGGCATGAGGAACCAATATTATGCAGGATGCCATGAAGCCCAAGGCTTGCAGAACTTTTCTTGCTGTCAGATGGTTCTGTTTTGTGAAGGCCAAGAAGTAGAGAGGTAGCTGCTCCTGTTTTTCTACTGTTAGGAATGCCATTTGCCTTGATGTGTCCAACTCTGCACCCAAAAAGGTTATTCTCTGGGATGGCATCAGTCTTGACTTTTTTAAATTGACTGTGTATCCCAGGGCTTGTAGCAGATAAATGACCCTTTGTAAATCTTCTGCTAGCTTGCTTTCGTTGTCCGCTTGTATCAGGCAGTCATCCAGGTATGGGTAGATTTGGATTCCCTGAAGCCTGCAATGAGCAATTACTGATGCCAGGCATTTCGTGAACCCTCTGGGCGCAGTAGATAAGCCAAAGGGCAATGCTGAGAATTGATAATGCTCTGATCCTGCAAGAAATCTGAGGTATCTTCTGCAGTTTGGTCGTATGGGGACGTGCAGGTATGCCTCCTTGAGATCTAGAGTCACCAGCCAAGACTCCTTGCCCAGCATGGGAAGAAGCTGCTGTAGGGTCAGCATTTTGAATTTTGGAACAATGAGGAATGTGTTTAAAGCGGACAAGTCGAGAATAGGCCTCCACTTGCCTTCTTTTCTTGGTACCAGGAAGAGTCTGGAGTAAAATCCCTTACCTTGCTCCATAGATGGTACCTTTTCTACAGCTCTCATCCTTAATAATTGGGATATTTGTTTTAGTGCTTCTGTCTTCTGATTTGGAGGTAGGTTTGGCATTCCTCTCTTCCCTGGTAGAGTATGGAAGTGAAACCTGTAACCTTGGTCTATTACCTGTAAAATCCACTTGTCTCTTGTGATGTAATGCCAGTTTGTCGTAAATAAGGCTAGCTTCCCGCCTAAGGGTGCTTGCAGTTGTTCCCTGGTAGGCGGTGCCAGAGCCAAGTCACTGTGATTGACCAGTAGTTGTGGTGGTGGCTGTGTCTGTGGCTGTGCCTCGCTGGTTGTTGCCCTGCCACTGGCGTCCTCTGTAAGCACCCCTGGATTGGCTTCTGCCTCTTGAACGCCTATTCCTGCCTCTCTGAGTTCTGGAGGAGTCTGGAAAGGACCAATTCTTGGAGGGCCAATTCCTGCTAAACCTCGGTGGTTGGACCTGCAAGAAATCTTTTACTGTTTGGACAGATTTTGCCTTCTCTTCCATCTTCTTCAGTACTTGTTGTGCAGGAGAGCCAAACAAATTGATCTTATCCATAGGAGCATCTAATAGTTTTGATTTGACATGGTCTGGTAAGGCCTG
The DNA here is from genome assembly GCF_019279795.1 of Protopterus annectens. Classification (NCBI taxonomy): domain Eukaryota; kingdom Metazoa; phylum Chordata; order Ceratodontiformes; family Protopteridae; genus Protopterus; species Protopterus annectens. Next base: position 1,705,268,900 of record NC_056743.1, on the reverse strand, counting down.
TTCTTTTAGCCATGCATGCCTTCTGATGACTGTGCCAGTCATGGCTGATCTAAAGGAAGCCTCCAGTGCATCATAGCCGCATTTTAGGAATGGTTACTGACTTGTTGAATGTTATGTAACATTTCCTGCACATATTTTTGTCTACTGTTTCATCTGAGGACACTTTTTGGTTAACTGATCTAGCAAAAATTCTTGATACTGCATCATGTGAAATTGACAGTTCAAGGCCCTAGCAGAAAGAGTAGCAGAAGTGTAAACTTTTACCCCATCTCTCTAAGGATCTGGATTCCCTTTCAGAGGGAGGGTTTTGGCAGAGGTGGCTGCTACAGCCTTAGGTCCTTGGGAGATAGTCTCTGGATCTGCAAGGGGAGCCTTATACAAGTGGTAATGTGTGTCCGGGACCCTGTAGTATCTATCGGGCTTAACAGGGGCGGAGGCAGAGAATCAGGAGCAGTACAAGCATCATTAAATGCATCATCTACAACAGAAAGAACTGGAGGTATGGCTAAAGGCCTATGTTGTGGTAAATGCAGAAAAGTTCTAAGCCTTTTTCTGGAATCTGAAAAATCCTGGCCCTGCCACTGAAATTGTTCCCTCATAGCATGCAGGGTTTCCCCAAAGGAAAATTCCTCAGGCGGAGGCCGAAGGAATGGACTCTTCACCATCAGAGTCTTCATAAGGGGAGTATGGGGCCTCTGGAGGGTCTGTATCATTTGAGTCATCAAGAGGAATCATCTGAAGACACTGGCTCAGGGGGCTCTGCTCTAGGCCTCTTCTCTGGAGGCGGATGAGAGGCCCTGTCTGGTTGAGGTTGGGATCCTCGGATTAAAGAAATGAGATCCTCTGCTAAACTAAGCATTTGTGAACTAGAGCTAGGCCTGTGAGAGGGGGGGGCTTAGTAGGCACAGATTTAGTAGTTTTAGCTGCTTTAGCCCTGGCAAAGGCCTTAATGGACATGGCTGCAGGTGGCCTAGCAGCTCCACGTGCAGGGGTTGAAATATCCAAGGGAATAGTGTCTGATAATTCCTGAGAAACTGTAACAGTAGGTGGGATATCAGAAGCCGATTCCACGAGGTTAGAAGAGGCCTCGGCAGGAGGAAGGTTTTCGGCTGAAGGAGGAACCGCTTGCTCGGTTTCAGCCGAAACCGAGACACTCGGTTGGCTTAACCGCGGTTTCGGCCAAAACCGCGGACCGCGAGTGTCGGTCCTTTTCCTTGCGTTTTTTAGATATTTGCGAAGTCGGAGGATGCGTCGGCATAATATAAGCAAAATCGGAGCCGAAAAACTCCTCAGCAAACTCCGACCGACGTCTAAGCATCCGCCGGTTAAAAGAAGCACAGGCTAGACAAGCTGCGACGTCGTGGTCTGGGCCTAGACAAGGTAAGCAGTAAGAGTGGAAATCTTTATGAGGTATTTGTTTCCCACAAGTTAAACAGTTATTCACTTTTTCTGACATCGGCTGAGGCAAGAAAGAGTCCCCAACGGGGTACTTAGCTTTTTAGAAGTCTTCGAAGTAGTTTTCGGTAGTAGTAATCTCTGGTTCTGACCGACCGGCACTTGCGAACAGCTTCTGCTTGGCCACGCGCAAGAAAGACTGAGGAAAATGGCATCGGCTGATGCCTTTATACCCGAATAACTGCAGCTATGATGTCGGGTGAAGTGCGACACCAGCCGAGGCCAGACCCAGACTTTGGAATCCGGCTGACCGAAGGGCTGCCTGACGACAGGACAACCCATTTGTAAGGACTGCAGATGCATCCTTGAAGGACATCCTGTACAATTCAACTGAAAAATAAATCTTTTAGAGGAAAAAATATAAAAAATGTACAATAAGCTGGTTGCACTAGTGTGCACACCCTTAAACTAATACTTTGAAGCATCTTTTGATTTAATTACAGCACTAGATGTTCATTTGTGTTTCACTGTTGCAGTCATTACACTTGGGTTATCCTGCTGGCAGGCTACCCGCAGTCGGCCTGAATTCAAAGTCCTGGTCCGGCGTTGGTTGCTGTCGCCTCTTCCCTGACGTCAGTGCGCCAGCGGTATAAAAGATGCAGCTGACGCCATTTTCTTCAGTCTTTCTTGCCGTGCGGTGCCCGAAGCAAAAGCAGTTCGCAAGTGCCGGTCGGCCGACGCCTGAGATTTTCGAAATTGAATTTCAGATTCGAAGTCTTCTATAAAGCTAAGTACCCCGTTGGGGAAACTTTTTTCTTGCACCAGACCGATGTCAGAAAAAGTTAACAACTGAATTTCTTGTGGGAAGCAAATACCTCATAAGGATTTTCATTCTTACTGTATTCCTTGCCTAGGCCCTGACCACGACGTTGCTAGTTGTCGGTTTTGTGCCAGATTTAACCAACGCACTATTAAGCGTCGGTACGATTTTGCTTTTCATTACTTTGGCCGAAGGTTTAACTATATAATGCCGTCGGAACAACCGACGACCGGAATTCATAAAAATCGCAAAGAGAAAGAAAAGGACAGGCATCCGAGGTCCAAAACAGACGACAAAGCCTCTTTTAGGCCAGTCACTGATTCTCAGTGAGGCGCTTTCGCAGCCTCTGACACCCGCTACCTCAGAGACACAGGCTGCCTCCGACTCCCACGTGGAGACAGCTAGGCCTCTGGATACTCAAGGTATTGGGCCTTAGAAAACTAATCCCTCAGATGGGTCTGGAGCCACTTAGCAGGCATCGGCTTCTGAGGGTGTTTTCAGACCTACACAGCTTTATATCAAGCCAACTTCAGCTTCAAGACAAAGAATAAAACAGTTTTAAAAATAAGGAAACAAGTACAGCATTCTCCAGGACAGACTTCCATGCCTAAGAAACAGATGCTCAAAATGGCCGAAGACCTAACTGATAAGAGGCCTAGGCAAGATACTGAATATGATTCCTCTGATCAGGTTTCCATTTCCTCTGACTCCTCTTCATAACAGGGATACTCTATTCCTCCCTATGAGGATTCTGATGCTGAAGAATCTATTCCTTCAGCTTCTCCTCCTGAAGATTACTCATTTGGGGAAACCCTGCATACCATGAGGGAGCATTTCCACTGGGAGAGCCAAGATTATTCAGATTCTAAGAAAAGGCACATAGACTTTCTTCTACTACCTCAGCACAGACCTCTTGCTATTCCACCTGTTCTAGACATTGTAGATGATGTATTTTCAGAGTCCGGCCTGTCTCCCGACTCTTTACCTCCTGCACCTGTTAAGCCAGACAGATACTACAGGGTTCCAGATTCTCATAAATTTCTATATAAAAACCCTGCTGCTGACCCAGAAACTATTTCTCAGGGTCCCAAAGGGGTCAAGGCTGCTACTGCAAAACCCTCTGTCCCCTCAGATAGAGATTCTAGGGCACTGGACAGATGGGGGAAAAAAGTTTACATTTCTGCTATGCTACCTTGGCTGTTAAGGGCTTTAAATTGTCAGTTTCATATGCTTAAATATCAGCAATACTTAATGTCTCTGTTAAAACAGAAAATGTTGACAAATTCAGAATGTTCTGAGAAAGTACAGTTTTGTACCTACCATAAATGTAGATGTTCGAGTGCTAATACAGCTGCAGTCATAACAGATGGGTTTTCGTGCCATCAGGCGGGTCCTCGGTCGGCCGAATTCCAATGTCTAGGTCCGGCGTCGGTTGTCATCGCTTCTTCCCTGACGTCAGTGCGACAGGGGTATAAAAGAACCAGCCACCGCCGTTTTCTTCAGTTTTTCTTGCCCCAGATGTCAGGTGCCCCCAGAAGGAAGGCAATACATACATTTATACAATAAAGCAATTCAATATAATCAAAAAAACAGTAGTTGCAAGCAAATACACCATAAAAGAATACCCCAATCAGGTTGTATGAGGAGGTGTTAGCCATTAGGCCTTTCCCAAGAGGGGAAGGAGGGAGGGAGGGAGGGAAACCTGGACTGCAGCTGTATTAGCACTTGAACAGCTACATTTATGGTAGGTACAAAACTGTACTATGTTCATCGTGCATACAGCTGCAGTCATAACAGATGGGTAGAATCATAAAGCTAAAAAAGGGTGGTAGGCACTAGGTGGAACTAGGAGGAGCCAGGATGCCCTGCAAGACTGCAGTGGCAAAGCCTGCTCTAGATTTGGAGTATAATGGTAGGTGATAGTGCTTGGAGAAGGTATGTACAGAACTCCAAGTGGCTGCTTCCAAAATATCTTTGGTAGGAACCCCCTTGAGGAAAGCTGCAGAGGTAGCTGTGGCCCTTGTGGAGTGAGATCTGATGCCTGCAGGTACAGTTTTACCATGAAAAGAGTAACAAAAACATATGCAGTGGGCTATCCATTTTGAAATTGTCTGTTTGGAAATAGACTTCCCTTGAGCTCCTGTAGCATAGGACACAAAGAGTTGCTCTGATTTTCTGAAAGGCTTTGTTCTGTCCAAATAATAATGCAGCTCTCTGTGAATGTCCAAGGAATGTAGTAGTCTCTCCCCTTTGTTTTGAGGATTAGGGTAAAAGGTAGGTAAGTGGATAGCCTGATTCAAGGCTACCCTGGATACTACCTTTGGCATAAAGGACGGATTGGTTCATAAGGAAACTCTGTCCTGATAGAAAATGATGAAAGGCTGCACAGCCATGAGGGCTTGTAGTTCCGAAACCCTGCGAGCTGAGGTGATAGCCAGAAGGAAGGCGGTTTTCCAGGACAAATATTGCAGTTCTGTTGAAGCAGCTGGCTCAAAAGGAGGCAAGGTCAATTTTTCTAGAATGAAATTGAGGTCCCAAGCAGGTACTGGTTGTTTCCTTGGGGGTATTATATTCGTTGCCCCTCTGAGGAACTGTCTTAAGAGGGGGTGAGAGAATAAAGGAGGATCAGTGTTGTATTCTGCAGAAATGGCTGAGGCATGGATTTTGATGGAGGAGAATGAAAGGCCACTGCTTAGCATCTCAGCTAGGTATTGTAATATTTGAGGTAAATTCAGTATTCCAGGGTTCTGACCCTTTTTCTCATTCCAGGCACAAAACCGTTTCCATTTTGCAGAGTAGGCTTTTCTAGTAGAAGGCCTTCTGGCCTCCAAAATTGCACCTCCTTGGAGAGTAAGGTCTGTTGTGAATTTAAGGAATTTTCCATGTGGCTAGATTGAGTGTTTTCAGCTGACTGTGAAGGGTTTTGAAGTTGTGCTGAGTCAGTAGAAGAGGCATTAGAGGCAGGATCCATGGTGGGGAGTGCGTCAGGCTTCTCAGGAGTGGGTACCAGTGTTGCCTTGGCCAGTCTGGAGCAATGAGAATCATCTTTGGTCTGTCTGCTCTGGTTTTTAATAGAACTTTGGGCAGCAGAGGAAGAGGTGGAAAGGCATAAACTGTCGTTGTCCAACTGAAAGAGAGTGCATCCACTTTCCAGGCCTGTGGGTGAAAGGTCCTTGAGCAGAATTTTGCCAACTGGTGATTTCTGTGGGAGGCAAAGAGATCTATGTCTGGCCTTCCCCATGCTTGAATTATCTTTGTAAATACTTGAGGATGCAACTTCCATTCGTGTGGATCTGTCATATTTCTGCTTAGGTTGTCTGCCAGCGTGTTTTCTTTGCCGGGCAGGTACTGTGCTTGAAGTTCGATTTGTAATTCCAGAGCCATGTTCAAAAGAGACATGGCTAGCCTGCATAGGGGGTATGAATGGGTTCCTCCCTGTTTGTTTATGTACCACATTACTGTGGTGTTGTCTGTCCTTATCAGTAGCTGGCCTGGATGCAGTAGGTCTTTGAAAGCTATAATAGCATTTATTACTGCTAGCATTTCCTTTTGATTGATGTGTAGGTGCTTTTCTTTTTGGGACCATTTGCCCTGAATGCACCGATCTGTCATGTCGCCCCAGGCGTAGTCCGAGGCGCCTGTTGTGATGACTTGATTTGCTTGAGGCTTGCAGAATGGGAGACCTGTGTTTCTTTGGCATGCTTGAGCCCACCACAGAAATTCCTTTTGAAGACATGGAATCAGTGGTATTATTGTTTCCAAATTGTAGCTGTGTTGAGACCATAGTTTTTTTAGGTACCATTGAAGTTTTCTCATATGCAGCTTTGCACATGGGATTAGTAGGATGCAAGATGCCATGAATTCCAGAGCCTGCAGGATTTTCCTTGCAGTCAGCCTGGTGAAAGTTGCCAGTTTTCTGAAGTATTGAGTTAGTTGCCCTTGTTTCTCTGGCGTGAGGTAGGCCATCTGGGTGTTTGTATCCAAGCTGGCACCCAGGAAAATTATTGTTTGAGAGGGTATTAGCCTTGATTTCTTTTTGTTGACTGTGTATCCCAGAGAATTCAACAACATTATTACAAACGCCAGATGTTTCAGAAGTATGTGCTTGCTGTCCACTTGGATCAGGCAGTCGTCCAGATATGGGTATATTTGTATCCCTTGAAGTCTGCAGTAGGCAATTACTGATGCCAGGCATTTCGTGAACACTCTGGGCACAGTAGATAAGCCAAAGGGCAATGCAGAGAATTGATAATGGGTTGAACCTGCAAGAAATCGGAGGTATCTTCTGCAATCTTGCCTGATTGGGACATGCAGGTATGCCTCCTTGAGGTCCAATGTTACCAGCCAAGACTCCTTGCCCAGCATGGGAAGAAGCTGCTGTAATGTGAGCATCTTGAATTTTGGCACAAGTAAAAATGTGTTTAGGATGGATAGGTCCAAAATAGGTCTCCAATCTTTTCCCTTCCTTGGTACCAGGAATAGTCTGGAATAAAAACCTTGACCCTGTTCTTGTGCAGGTACCTCTTGAATAGCTTTTATGTCCATGAGATCTGAAATTTGTTTTTGTGCCTCTGCCCTTTGATTGTGTGGCAGGTTCGGCATGCCTTTCATTTTTGGAAGGTTGTGAAAGTGGAATCTGTAGCCTCTGTCTATAATGTCCAGGATCCATTTGTCTTTTGTGAAAATATGCCCATTTTTCGAAAATAATGCCAGTTTTCCCCCTAAAGGTGCTGCCATTTGAGCCTTGCTTGGCATGCAAAGGGGAAAGCCATTGGTTCTGTTTCTGAATGGCTGTGAACTATCCTCACCACCTCTTTGTGTAGGTGTTTGCCATTGTCTGCCTCTAAATGATCCTTGAGATTGTCCTCTGCCCCTCGGGCGCCTGTATCTACCTCTTTGGGGTCTGTCTGTGGCTGGAAAGGACCAATTTTTGGAAGGCCAATTTCTACTGAAACGTGGAGGTTGTACCTGTAGGAAATCTTTCACTGTTTGCATTGATTTTGCCTTTTCCTCCATTTTCTTTAATACCTCCTCAGCTTTAACACCGAACAATACATCTTTTTGCAGAGGGGCATCTAGTAATTTAGCCTTGACATGATCTGGTAAGGTTTGCTCTTTGAGCCAGGCTTGCCTACGTATGACTGATCCTGTAACAGCAGCTCTACATGAGGCCTCTAAAGCATCAAAACCACATTGCAAGGTATGTTTGCCCACTTGTTCTGCACTATGTATCAAATCCTGCAACTCCTTCAAGTCTGGTTGTTCAGGTTGTGACATTTTGCTTCTCAAATGTGATAACAGAAACTGTTGGTACTTTAACATATGGAACTGACAGTTTAATGCTCTCATGGTTAAGGTGGCCGAGGTGTATACCTTTTTCCCCCACCTTTCTAAAGCTCTGGAATCTCTCTCTGAAGGTAATGGATTTTTTAGCAGTGGAAGCCTTAATTCCCTTGGGACCCTGTGAAATAGTTTCTGGGTCAGCCGCATGGCTTTTGTATAGGAATTGGTGTGAGTCAAGAACCCGGTAATATCTCCCTGGCTTGACTGGAGCTGGAGGTAAAGAATCTCGGTTAAGGCAGGCCTCCGAATACACATCATCTAGAATGTCTAAGACAGGAGGTATAGCCAGAGGCCTGTGCTGAGAGAGTAAGAGGAAATCCCTAAGCCTTTTCTTGGAGTCTGAATACTCTTGGCCTTCCCAGTGGAAGTGTTCCCTCAAGGTATGTAAGGTTTCCACAAAAGAGTAATCCTCAGGGGGGGAGACAGAGGGAATGGACTCCTCTGTATCAGAATCTTCAAAAGGGGAGTAAGAATGTTCCTGGTCTTCAGAATAGCCTGAAATAATGGAGGCCTGGGTCCGAGGAGACTGATTCTTCCTCCACTCTGGGCCTTTTGTCCGGGGATGGTTGGGAACCCCTGATTAGAGTAATCAAATCCTCAGCCATTTTGAGAATCTGTTTTTTAGACATGGGGCTTTGAGAAGGGCCCTGTGGAGCCTGTCTTTTAGTATGCATGGCTGCTTTAGACTTAGAGAAAGCCTTGATGGAAAAAGAAGAGGAAGGCCTGTAGGCACCTTGAGAGGTGGCAGGTCTGTCTAAACTCTGAGTTTCACCGCCAAGAGTGGCTTCGGTATCTGTAGCCGGGGTATGGGCCGAAGAGCCTGCGACCTCGAGCACAGAAGACACCGCCAATAAAGTGTCGTCGGTAGTCAGGGGCTGCGTAGGTGCCTCACTGAGAACCGGACCACCTGTAGCCGACTTTGGCGTGGTGTCGGTAGAAGTCGCGGACCTCGTATGTTGGTCCTTATCTCTGTGTTTTTTACTCAAAACTGGAGTCGGAGTATCCGACGACATAATGTAATTAATTTTTTTGCCAAAATAGTGTTGGGCGAACTCCGCCCGACGCTTAATGGTGCGTTTGTTGAATATAGCACAAAAACGACAGGCCGAGATGTCATGGTCTGGGCCTAAGCAAGGTATGCAGAGGGAATGAAAATCCTTATGCGGTATTTGCTTCCCACATGAAATGCAATTATTAACTTTGTCTGACATCGGTCTGAGGCAAGAAAAGTTTCCCCAATGGGGTACTTAGCTTTCAAGAAGACTTCGGTTGAAAAATATTCGCAATCTCAGGAGCTGGCCGACCGGCACTTGCGAACTGCTTCTGCTTCGGGCACCGCGCAGCAAGAAAGACTGAAGAAAATGGCGTCGGCTGGTTCTTTTATACCCCTGTCGCACTGACGTCAGGGAAGAAGCGACGACAACTGACGCCGGACCTAGACTTTGGAATTCGGCCGACCGAGGACCCGCCTGACGGCAGAAAAACCCATCTGTTATGACTGCAGCTGTATGCACGATGAACATCAAGGAATTGCAGGATTTATTGCATGCAGCTGAACAAGTGGGAAAACATACTTTGCAATGTGGTTATGATTCACTGGAGGCCTCTTGTAGGGCCGCTGTAACAGGTTCTGTTATTAGAAGGCATGCTTGGTTAAAGGAACAGACTCTGCCTGATCATGTTAAAGCAAAATTATTGGATGCTCCATTACAGCATGGCACTTTGTTTGGTGTTAAGGCAGAAGAGGTGTGGAAGAAAATGCAGGATAAAGCTAAATCTATGCAGACAGTGAAGGATTTCTTACAGGTACAGTCACCCAGATTTGGCAGGAACTGGCCTTCTAAGATTTGGTCCTTTCCCGTGTCAGACAGGCCACAAAGAGGCAGATACAGACGCCCTAGAGGAAGACAACAGCCCCAGGGCTCATGCAGGCCCAAACAATGTGGTGCTTCTACCTCCAAAAGCGGAGAAGACAAATCACAGCCATATAGGAAACAGTCCCAATGACTTCCCTCTACCAATGCCGAGCACTTATCTTTTGGCAGCACCCTTAGGGGGAAAGCTAGCAATTTTTTCACAAAATTGGCACACGATCACCCAGGACAAATGGGTCCTAAATATAGTCTCTCATGGCTACAGGTTCCACTTTCACACCCTTCCAAAGGCAAAAGGTATGTCAGACATGCCACAACATCAATGGGCAGAGGCACAAAAAAGTACAGTTTTGTACCTACCATAGATGTAGATGTTCGAGTGCTCACCCTGCTGCAGTCATCACACTTGGGTTATCCTGCCGTCAGGTGGTCCCACAGTCGGCCTGAGTTCCAAAGTCTTGGTCCGGCGTCGGTTGCTGTTGCTTCTTCCCTGACGTCAGTGTGCCACGGGTATAAGAGGCATCCAACGCCATTTTCTTCAGTTTTTCTTGCCCCAGATGTCAGATGCCCCCAATAGGTAGGCAATATATATATATATATATATATATATATATATATATATATATATATATATATATATATATATATATATATGGCTATATAAAAATAAAACAATACCTTCAGGCACAAGCAAATACACCACAGAGGTTGTATAGGATAGAGTGGTATAGATAAGTTCAGCTAGTTCAGAGGGGATGGAGGGAGGGTAACCTGGACTGCAGCAGGGTGAACACTCGAACATCTACATTTATGGTAGGTACAAAACTGTACTATGTTCATCGTGTTACCCAGCTGCAGTCATCACACTTGGGTTGAATCCCAAAGCTAAGGATGGGTGGTGGAGTTAAACAGGGTTAGAAAAAGCTAGTAGGCCCTGCAAAACTGCAGCGGCAAAACCAGCTCTAGTCTTAGAATATAGAGGTAAGTGATAGTGTTTGGTGAAGGTGTGCACTGAACTCCAAGTTGCAGCTTCCAAAATATCCTTGGTCGGCATTCCCCTGAGAAAGGCTGCTGATGTAGCTGTAGCCCTGGTGGAGTGGGACCTAATGTTAGCAGGTACCGGTTTCCCATGATGCGTGTAGCAGAAACGTATGCTATGCCCTATCCATTTAGAAATGATCTGGTTTTCCTTGTGATCCTGCAGCATAGGCTACAAAGAGCTAGTCAGATTTTCTGAAAGCCTTAGTTTTATCCAAGTAGTAACGTAACTGCCTGTGAATGTCCAAAGAGTGCAGGAGTCTTTCTCCTTTGTTCTGGGGATTTGGGAAAAAGGTGGGCAAATGAACGGTTTGGTTTAGGGCCACACTGGATACCACCTTTGGCATAAAGGAAGGGTTAGTTCGTAGAGAGACTCTGTCTTGATGAAAAATGAGGAAAGGCTCCACTGCCATTAGTGCCTGTAGCTCTGAGACTCTTCTAGCTGAGGTTATTGCTAGTAGCAGGGCAGTTTTCCATGAAAGAAATTTTAAATCAGCTGAAAAAGCTGGTTCAAATGGCGGCAGTGTAAGATTTTCCAGAACAAAGTTGAGATCCCAAGTAGGTGTTGGTGCTCTCCTGGGCAGTTTTATGTTCTTAGCCCCTCTGAGGTACTGTCTTAGGAGTGGATGTGAGAATAAAGGAGGATCCGTGTTGTAATGAGCTGAAATTGCTGAGGCGTGGATCTTAATAGATGAAACGGAAAGCCCTTTGTGCAACATCTCAGTTAAATATTGTAGAATCTGAGGAATGTTTGGATCAAGGGGATTTTGGCCTTTAGCCTGGTTCAAGGCGCAAAATATTTTCCATTTGTCTGAATAGGTTTTCCTGGTGCTGGGCCTCCTGGCCTCCAGAATGACATCCATAACAGCTTTGGATAGAGGTGTTGGCTGGTTGTTTAGGTAATTTGCCATGCAGCCAGGTTTAAAGTCTTGAGCTGGCTGTGTAGAATCGGACGGTCTCGCTGGGTGAGCAGGTGAGGAATTTGTGGTAAAATCCATGGTGGGCCGTGGGCCATGTTCCTTAGAATTGGATACCAATGCTGGCGTGGCCAGTCTGGTGCAATGAGTATCATTTGTGGCCTCTCTAATCTGACTTTCAGCAGTACCTTTGCTAGAAGAGGCAGTGGAGGAAAGGCATACACTGTTAATGTTTTCCAAATGAATGACAGGGCGTCCACTTTCCAAGCTTGTGGATGGAATGTCCTTGTGCAAAATTTTTGAAGTTGGTAGTTTTGGGGGCTGGCAAACAGATCTATGTCTGGGCATCCCCATTTTTGAGCTATCATTGCAAATACTTGTGGATCTACTTTCCACTCGTGTGGATCCATGATGTTTCTGCTTAGGTCGTCTGCCAATGTTTTTCTTTCCTGGCAGGAATTGTGCTTGTAACTGAAAGTACAGTTTTGTACCTACCATAAATGTAGATGTCCGATAGGTATGCATCTGCAGTCATAACATATGGGTTTGTCCTGCCTCAGGCAGCCCTTCGGTCGGCCGGATTCCAAAGTCTGGGTCTGGCCTCGGCTGATGTCGCACTTTCCCCGACGTCAGAGCTTCTGGGGTATAAAGGCATCAGCCGACACCATTTTCCTCAGTGTTTCTTGCCCCAGATGCCAGGTGCCCTCTAGGAAGGCTAAATTTGGAAAAATGTTGAAAGTTCCAAACAGTAGCAAACAATAAATATATACATATCCCCCAGCTAGCTGAAAGAGGGGTAAGCACCCTAGGAATACCACAGAGGGGAAGGAGGGTGGGTAATCCTGACTGCAGATGCATACCTATCGGACATCTACATTTATGGTAGGTACAAAACTGTACTATGTCCTTCAAGGATGCATCTGCAGTCATAACATATGGGTAGAATACCATAGCCAAAGTGGGGGAGGAGGTACTAAGATAAGGATGGTGTAGTTAAGATCCCCTGTAAAACTGCAGTTGCAAAGCCTGCTCGGGATCTGGAGTATAAAGGTAGATTGTAATGTTTGGCAAATGTATGCACGGAGCTCCAAGTAGCAGCTTCTAAAATGTCCTTGGTAGCCACCCCTAGTAGGAAAGCTGTAGTGGTGGCTGTGGCTCTTGTGGAATGAGGCCTGATATTTTCAGGAGCTGTCTTTCCATGAAAAGAGTAGCAAAAGCAAATGCAATTTCCTATCCATTTTGAAATTGTCTGTTTGGAAATTGCTTTTCCTTGCACCCCAGTTGCATATGCTACAAAAAGCTGGTCAGTTTTTCTGCTGGTTTTAGTTCTGTCCAGATAGTAGCGTAATTGTCTGTGTACATCCAAGGTGTGCAATAGTTTTTCCCCCTTGTTCTGTGGGTTAGGGAAGAACGTAGGCAAATTAATAGCTTGGTTCAAGGATACCCTGGATACCACCTTTGGCATGAAGGTAGGATTGGTTCTCAGAGACACTCTATCCTGGTGAAAAATAAGGAAAGGCTGCACTGCCATTAATGCCTGTAATTCGGATACTCTTCTTGCTGAAGTGATTGCCAGAAGGAAAGCAGTTTTCCAAGATAAGAACTGTAAGTCTGCTGATGCTGCTGGTTCAAAAGGAGGTAGTGTCAATTTTTCCAGCACAAAATTGAGATCCCATGCAGGCAGAGGGGTCTCCTTGGAGGTTTTACATTTTTGATCCCTTTTAAAAACTGTCTGAGAAGAGGGTGAGAGAAGATAGGAGGATCCATATTGTATTCTGCTGAAATTGCTGAAGCATGAATCTTAATGGAAGAGTAGGACAGGCCATTGTGGAACAATTCTGCTAAGTATTCTAGGATGTGTGCTAGTTTTGTCACTGTGACATCTGTACCCTTTGATGTGCTCCAAATGAGGAATCTCTTCCATTTAGCTGAGTATGTCTTCCTTGTGGAGGGTCTGCGAGCCTCCAGGATAATGTCCTTGACCCTCTGAGATAAGACAGTTTGGTTTGGTTTTAAGCAATTTTCCAGGCAGTTAGCTGCAGTGTTTTCAAGTTTGGATGCAGGGTCTTGAAATTGTTCTGCGTTAGAAGAAGAGGCCATAGGGGTAGAGGCCATGAGTTCGCCCGAGACATGCTTCTCAGTAGCGGATACCAGTGTTGCCTTGGCCAGTCTGGAGCTATTAGTATCACCTTTGGCTGTTCCTCCCTGATCTTCAGTAGAACTTTGCACATCAATGGGAGAGGTGGAAATGCATACACTGTTAGGGCACTCCAGCTGAAAGAGAGAGAGTCCACTCTCCAGGCTTGTGGGTGGTATGTCCTTGAGCAGAATTTCTTCAGTTGGTGGTTGAGTGGGGAGGCGAACAGGTCTATCTCTGGCATTCCCCATTTCTTTGTTATGAGTTTGAAGGTGTCTGGATGCAGCATCCATTCGTGAGCATCCGTGGTAGTTCTGCTTAAGCTGTCTGCTAGTGAATTCTCTTTTCCTGGTACGAATTTGGCCTGCAGCTGGATATTGAGGTTCAGGCCTAGGTTCCACAGATCCACTGCCATCCGGCATAGAGGGTAGGAATGCGTGCCTCCCTGTTTGTTTATGTACCACATGACCGTGGTGTTGTCTGTCCTTATCAGCAGATGTCCTTGCTGGAGGAATGATTTGAAAGCCTCAATTGCATGCTTCACTGCCAGCATCTCCTTTTGGTTTATGTGCAAGTTTAGCTGGTCTTGAGACCATAGGCCTTGGATACATTTGTCCTCCATGTGTGCTCCCCATCCTAGGTCTGAGGCGTCCGTGGTGATGGTCTGCCTTGGTTGTGGTTTTTTGAAAGGCAACCCTCTGTTGGACTGGCAGGCCTGAGCCCACCACAGGAATTCCTTTTGAAGGCATGGAATGATTGGTATCATGGTTTCTAGACTGTGCCTGTGCTGAGACCATACATTCCTTAGGTACCATTGTAATTTCCTCATATGCAGCCTGGCATGCGGGATCAAGATTATGCAGGATGCCATGTAACCCAGGGCCTGCAGGACTTTCCTTGCAGTAAGCTGAGCTTGTCTTGTCAAAGTCATGAAGTAATCTGGAAGTTGTTTTTGTTTTTCTTCTGTGAGAAAAGCCATCTGAGTTACTGTGTCCAGATCCGCACCCAAAAAGGTTATCCTTTGGGATGGCACTAGTCTTGACTTTTGGATGTTGACTGTGTATCCCAAGGCCTGTAACAGGTGTATGCTGTAGGCCAAATCCTTTATCAATTTTGTCTTGTTGTCCGCTTGTATTAGGCAGTCGTCCAGGTATGGGTAGATTTGAATTCCCTGAAGCCTGCAATGTGCAATTACTGATGCCAGGCATTTCGTGAATACTCTGGGCGCAGTAGATAAGCCAAAGGGCAATGCTGAGAATTGATAATGCTCTGATCCTGCAAGAAATCTGAGGTGTCTTCTGCAATCTGGTCGGATAGGGACGTGCAGGTATGCCTCCTTGAGATCTAGAGTCACCAGCCAAGACTCCTTGCCCAACATGGGAAGAAGTTGCTGTAGGGTCAGCATTTTGAATTTTGGCACAATGAGATATGTGTTCAGTGCGGACAAGTCGAGAATAGGCCTCCATTGGTTTTCTTTTCTTGGTACAAGGAATAGTCTGGAGTAAAATCCTTGGCCTTGTTCCATAGATGGTACCCTTTCTATCGCTTTCATCTGAAGTAAATTGTTGATTTGTCTTAAAGCCTCTGGCTTCTGGTTTGGTGGAAGGTTTGGCATTCCGCTCCTTTTTGGTAAAGTGTGGAAGTGAAACCTGTATCCTTTGTCTATTGTTTGCAATGTCCATGTGTCCTTTGTAATGCAATGCCAGTTTTTTGAGAATAAAGCCAGCTTTCCGCCCAAGGGTGCTTCCAGTTGTTCCCTGGTACGCGGAATCAGAGTCAAGTCATTGTATCTGTCCTGTGGAAGTGGTTGCAGTTGCAGCTGTGGCACTACTCCTCTGGTTGGCAGGCTGCCACTGACGACCCCTGTAGGCACCCTTTGATTGACCTCTGCCTCTTGGGCGTCTATTCCTGCCCCTCTGTGCTCTGGAGGTGTCTGGAAAGGACCAATTCTTTGAAGGCCAGTTTCTGCTGAACCTCGGAGGTTGAACCTGCAGAAAATCCTTTACTGTTTGCACAGATTTTGCTTTTTTTTCCACTTTCTTTAGAATCTCCTGTGCAGGGGAGCCAAATAAACTTTGTTTCTCCATTGGAGCATCTAGGAGTTTAGCCTTGACATGGTCTGGCAAGGATTGCTCTTTTAGCCAGGCATGCCTAGGAATTACTGCCCCAATCATAGCTGATCTAAATGAAGCCTCCAGTGCATCATAGCCACATTTTAAGAAATGATTACTGACCTGCTGAGAGTTGTGTACCAAATCCTGAAGGGATTTATGGTCTAAAGGTTCTGGAGAAGAAAGCTTTTTATTCAGCTGATCTAACAAATATTCTTGGTACTGTATCATATGGAATTGACAGTTTAATGCCCTGGCAGAAAGAGTAGCAAATGTATAAACCTTTTAACCCCATCTCTCTAATGCTCTTGACTCTCTTTCAGAGGGTAGGGGATTTTTGGCAGTGGCAGCTGCAACACCTTTTGGGCCCTGAGAAATAGTTTCTGGGTCTGCAGCATGGGCTTTATACAGGTGGAAGTGAGAATCCGGGACCCTGTAATATCTGTTAGGTTTGGCAGGGGCCGGGGGAAGAGAATCAGGGGCAGAACTGACATCATTATAAACATCATCAATTACAGTTAACACAGGTGGAATGGCTAAGGGCCTATGCTGGGGCAAATGTAAAAATGTCCTTAATCTTTTTCTAGAATCAGAAAAATCCTGACCCTGCCATTGAAAGTGTTCCCTCATTGAGTGCAAAGTCTCCCCAAAGGAAAATTCTTCAGGGGGGAGGCCGAAGGAATAGAGTCTTCTGCATCTGAATCCTCATAAAGCGAATAGGCCCCTTCCTGATGGTCTGACAAATCAGATCCATCCGAGGAGTAATCAGAGGAGAGAGGTTCAGAGGGTTCAGTCCTGGGCCTTTTGTCAGGTGGAGGTTGGGAGGCCCTGTCTGGGTGAGGTTGGGAACCCCTAATCAAGGATATAAGGTCCTCAGCAAGACTGAGAATCTGAGAACTTCAGGAAGGCCTCTGAGAAGTAGATTTGGCAGGTAAAGCTTTTGAAATTTTGGCAGCTTTAGCCCTGGAGAAGGCCTTAATAGACATAGAAGCAGGGGGCCTAGCTGCCCCACGTGCAGGTGTAGAAATGTCCAATGGAATGGTGTCGGACAATTCTTGTGTGCTAGCTTCGGTAGGGATTTCTGAAGCAGACTCAGCCGGGGCCTCTCTGGCCTCGGTTGTCGGAGGTATGATTTCAGTAGAAATAAGGACCGAGGACTCGGTTTCAGCCGAAACTGAGACACTCGCGGTAGGCCTAACCGTGGTTTCAGCCGAAACCGCGGGCCGCGAGTGTCGGTCCTTTTCCCTGTGTTTTTTGGCCATATGCATAGTCGGAGTCTCCGACGGCATTTTATATGCAAAAGCGGATCCGAAAAACTCTTCTGCAAACTCCGACCGACGTCTAAGAGTCCGTCGGTTGAAGGAGGCACAGGCTAAACAAGCTGATACGTCGTGGTCTGGGCCTAAGCAAGGAAGGCAGTAAGAATGGAAATCCTTATGAGGTATTTGTTTCCCACAAGTTAAACAATTATTTACTTTGTCCGACATCGGCTGAGGCAAGAAAGAGTCCCCAACGGGGTACTTAGCTTTTTTCGAAGTCTTCGGTAGCTGAAATCTCTGGATCTGACCAACCGGCACTTGCGAACAGCTTCTGCTTCGGGCACCACGCGGCAAGAAAGACTGAGGAAAATGGCGTCGGCTGATGCCTTTATACCCCAGAAGCTCTGACGTCAGGGAAAGTGCGACATCAGCCGAGGCCAGACCCAGACTTTGGAATCCAGCCGACCGAAGGGCTGCCTGAGGCAGGACAACCCATATGTTATGACTGCAGATGCATCCTTGAAGGACATCCTGGTAAGACAGTGCCGTGTTCCACAAGGTCATTGCTTGCCTGCATAGAGGGTAGGAATGTGTGCCCCCTTGTTTGTTTATGTACCACATTACTGTGGTATTGTCTGTCTTTATTATTAGTTGTCCTGGGTGTAAGAGGTCCTTGAAAGCTGTTAGGGCATTCTGTACTGCTAGCATTTCTTTTTGATTGATATGCAGATGCCTTTGATCTGTAGTCCATTTGCCCTGAATGCACTGTCCTGCCATGTGTGCTCCCCAGGCACAGTCCGATGCATCTGTTGTCATAGTTTGCCTGGCTGTGGGTAAGGTGAAAGGCTGACACTTGTTGAGGTGACATGCCTGTGCCCACCATAGAAACTCCTGTTGAAGGCAGGGAATGAGTGGTATCATTGTTTCCAAGCTGTGGCTGTGCTGAGTCCATACGCTTTTCAGGTACCATTGTAATTTCCTCATATGCAGTTTTGCAAATGGTATTAGTAGTATGCAAGATGCCATGAATCCCAAGGCCTGCAGAATTTTTCTTGCAGGGAGTTGGGTCTTTGTTGCCATTATTTTGAAATATTGGGTCAGATATTGTTGCTTGTCTGACGTGAGATAAGCCATCTGGGCCATTGTATTCAAGCTGTCACCCAGGGAATATTATGTTTTGTGAGGGCATTAGTTTTGATTTCTTTTCGTTTACTGTGTACCCTAGGCAACTTAGACGGTGTCTGACAAATGCCAGATGCTTTAAAAGAATGTCCTTGCTTTCTGCTTGAATAAGGCAGTCGTCCAGGTATGGGTATATTTGAATTCCTTTTTGTCTGCAGTATGCAATTACTGGTGCCAGGCATTTTGTGAAGACCCTGGACGCAGTAGATAAGCCAAAGGGCAGTGCAGAGAATTTATAATGCGTTGAACCTGCAATGAAGCGGAGGTATCTTCTGCAATTTTGTCTGATAGGGATATGCAGGTATGCCTCCTTGAGGTCCAATGTTACTAGCCAAGCATTCTTGCCCAGCATGGGAAGAAGCTGCTGTAGTGTTAGCATCTTGAATTTTGGAACTTGCAGACAGGTGTTCAGAACTGAAAGATCCAGAATGGGTCTCCATGCTTTGTCTTTTCTTGGGACTAGAAAGAGTCTTGAGTAAAATCCTTGTCCTTGCTCCTGTGTAGGTACCTGATGAATGGCTCTCATGTCCATGAGAGCTGTAATTTGTTTTTGTGCCTCTGCCCATTGATTTGGTGGCAGGTTTGGCATTCCTTTTATCCTTGGTAAGATATGAAAGTGGAATCTGTATCCTTGTGAGACAATGTTTAGCACCCATTTGTCTTTTGTGATGATGTGCCAGTTGTCTGCAAAAAAATGCAAATTTTCCTCCCAAGGGAGCTGCCAGGAGAGATTTGCTTGGTAGTTTGAGGATTGAGTCATTGTGTTTATCTTCTGCTAGCTTGGGGACGGTCTTCTCCTCCTTTCTGGGTAGCAGTACCCCATTGGCGAGGTTTGTAAGGGCCTTGTGACTGCCCTCTGCCCTTTGGGCGTCTGTATTTGCCCCTCTGTGATCTGTCAGAAGCTGGAAAGGACCAGTTTTTTGTTGGCAAATTTCTGCTGAAACGAGGGGGTTGTACCTGTAATAAAATCCTTGACCGTCTGCATAGACTTTGCCTTTTCCTCCATTTTCTTTGAGACCTCTTCTGCTTTGACACTAAATAATACATCCTGCTGTAAAGGTGCATCCAATAATTTTGCTTTAACATGATCAGGTAGGGTTTGTTCTTTTAACCAAGCATGTCTACGTATGACAGACCCTGTAACAGCTGCTCTACAGGAAACTTCCAATGAATCAAATCCACATTGTAAAGTATGTTTGCCCACCTGTTCAGCTGCATGCAACAGATCCTGCATTTCTTTGAATTCAGACTGTTCAGTATGTGTGCTCATTTTTTGTTTTAATTGAGACATTAGGAATTGCTGATATTTCAGCATGTGAAACTGACAACTTAATGCTCTCATAGCCAGAGTTGCTGAGGTGTATATTTTCTTTCCCCATCTATCTAGGGCTCTGGAATCCCTTTCAGAGGGCACAGGATTTTTAGCCATAGAAGCTTTAGCCCCCTTGGGACCCTGGGAAATTGTTTCTGGGTCAGCCACAGGGCTTTTATAAAGGAATTTGTGTGAGTCAGGTACTCTGTAGTATCTGTCTGGTTTGGCTGGAGCAGGCGGTAGAGAGTCTGGATTTAGACTAGACTCCAAGTAAACATCATCCACAATATCTAAAACTGAAGGGATAGCAAAGTGGTCTGTGCTGGGGAAGTAAAAGGAACTCTTGGAGTATTTTCTTAGAATCAGAGTAGTCCTGGCCTTCCCAGTGGAAATGTTCCCTCATGGTATGTAAAGTTTCCCCAAAGGAGTAGTCTTCAGGGGGAGATGCTGAGGGAATAGAGTCTTCAGCATCAGAGTCTTCGTAAGGGGGAAAAGTGTAATCCTGTTCCTCAAAAGAATCTGAGGAAATTGAAACCTGGTCAGAGGAAGCATAATCCTCCTCTTGTCTTGGTCTTTTATATGGAGGGGGATGGGAACCCCTGATTAGGGTAATCAAATCTTCAGCCATCTTAGGCATCTGTTTCTTAGGCATGGGGCCTTGAACTGTAGACTGATGTACAGTCTTTTTTGGTTTTAAAGGAGTTTTAAGCTTAGCATAAGATTTAATGGTGAGTGTAGTCGGTCTGAAGACACCTTCTGCAACCGAAGGTGTTTCCACTGCACTGGGGTCTCCTTCGGCTCCGGTGTCGGAAGGGCCTAATGAAGATGGCTGCGTCGGCCTAGTAGACTCCGCTTGAGAATCCGCAGCTGTCTGGGGTTCCAATTCTGCGATAGTCAGGGGCTGCGTAGGCGCCTCACTGAAAACCGGAGAACCGGCGACAGGCCCAGAAGAGGCCTCGGACTCTGGCTTGTTCCTAGGCTGCCTGTCCTTATCCTTGCGTTTTTTATGCATGCCGGTCGTCGGCTGCTCCGACGGCATGATATAATTAAATTTCCTACCAAAGTAATGTCGTGCGAAGTCAAAATGGCGTTTGATAGTTCGTTTATTAAACCTAGCACAAAACCGACAACCTGTGATGTCGTGGTCTGGGCCTAGGCAAGGAATACAATAAGAATGGAAGTCCTTATGAGGTATTTGCTTCCCACAAGAAATGCAATTGTTAACTTTTTCTGACATCGGACTGAGGCAAGAAAAGGTTCCCCAACGGGTACTTAGCTTTATTGAAGACTTCGGACTGAAATTTGAATCGAAAATCTCAGGTGTCGGCCGACTGGCACCTGCAAATTGCTTCTGCTTCGGGCACCGCACGGCAAGAAAGACTGAAGAAAATGGCGTTGGATGCCTCTTATATACCCCTGACACACTGACGTGAGGGAAGAAGCGACAGCAACCGACGCCGGACCAAGACTTTGGAACTCAAGCTGACTGCGGGACCGCCTGACGGCAGGATAATCCAAGTGTGATGACTGCAGCAGGGTAACACTATGAACATCAAGTTTCATTACTCATGGACAAGAGGGCCATTCAGCCAGTGCCACAACAAGAGCAGGGACAAGGATTTTACTCAAGACTTGTCTTAGTACCAAGAAAGGACAAAGCATGGAGACCAATTCTGGACCTGTCTATTCTAAATACTTTTCTGGACATTCCGAAATTCAAAATGTTGATTCTACAACAGCTTCTGCCCATGCTGGGCAAGAAGGCTTGGCTTGTAACTTTGGACCTCAAAGAGGCATACCTGCATGTCCCAATCAGACAATCTTGCAGAAGATACCTCAGATTCATAGCTGGCTCAATGCACTACCAATTCTCTGCACTGCCCTTTGGCTTATCTACTGCGCCCAGGGTCTTCACAAAATGCCTGGCACCAGTAATTGCATTCTGAAGACAAAGAGGAATTCAAATATATCCCTACTTGGATGACTGCCTTATTCAAGCAGAGACCAAAGACATTCTACTACAGCATATGGCGTTTGTAAAAAGATTACTACCATGCCTAGGGTACACAGTCAACGAACAGAAATCAAAACTAGTACCCTCCCAAGAGATAATATTCCTGGGTGCAAGCTTAAATACAACTGCCCAGATGGCTTATCTCACGCCAGACAAACAAAGGCAACGGACTTCTTACTTCAAAAGCATGGCTACAAAGACCCAGTTATCTACAAGAAAAAATCTGCAGGCTCTGGGCTACATGGCCTCCTGCATTCTGCTAATTCCATATGCAAGACTGCATATGATCAATGGTATCTAAAAAGTGTTTGGACTCAACATTGCCACAGCCTGGAATCATTAAATTTCACTCATTCCCTGCCTGCAACAGGAGTTTCGATGGTGGGCACAGGCCTGTCACCACAACAAGGGACAGCCATTCACTTTACCCACAGCCAGGCAAACACTAACAACAGATGCGTCAGATTATGCCTGCGGGGCCCACACGGCAGGAAAATGTATTCAGGGCACATGGCCCCCAAGCCAAAGGCATCTTCACATCAATCAAAAAGAGATACTAGCTGTACAAAATGCCCAGACAGCCTTCAAGGACCTACTTCATCCAGGACAGCTGCTAATAAAGACAGACAACATCACAGTTATGTGGTACATAAACAAGCAGGGGGGCACACATTCCTACCCCCTCTGCAGACAAGCCATGATTTTGTGGAACACAGCATTGACCTACCAAGTACACCTGCAAGCACAATTCCTGCCAGGAAAAACAAATGCTCTGGCAGACTAACTAAGCAGAAACCTCATGGATCCTCACGAGTGGAAACTAGATCCACAAATCTTCAGCATGATAACAAGGAAATGGGGATGCCCAGAAATAGATCTTTTTGCCTCCCCTCACAATTGCCAACTTCAGAGATTCTGCACAAGGACTTATCACAAACAAGCATGGAAGGTGGATGCCTTGTCATTCAGCTGGAACAACCTTACAGTATATGCCTTTCCTCTACTGTCTCTCCTCCCCAAGGTACTCCTAAAGGTCAGACAAGAGAAGCCACAAATTATACTAATTGCCCCAGACTGGCCACGCCAACACTGGTACCCAATCCTAAGGGGCTTGTCCATTGGCCCAGCCTGGTGGACATTGCCTCAAATTCCTCATTTACTGACCCAGCAAAACAATCAGATCCTGCACAGCCAACTCACAACCCTAAATCTAGCTGCATGGAGGATAGTGTAACCATTCAGAATACACCTCTCTCTACAGATGGATGTTACTTTGGAGGCCAGGAGGCCCAGCACCAGAAAATCTTATGCAGAAAAATGGAAGAGATTCTGTGCTTGGAACCAGGCACAAGGAATTGACACGCTTGTTCCAAATATACATCAGATTTTACAATATCTAACTGCGATGCTGGACAAAGGCCTATCCTTCTCATCAAATAAGATCCTTGCCTCTGCCATTTCAGCTCATTACAATACAGACCCACCTATTTTTTCACATCCATTGCTTAGGCAGTTCCTCAGGAGGGCCAAAAATATAAGACCTCCAAGGAGAGCACCAATACCTGCATGGGACATCAATTTTGTCTTGGAAAAACTAACACAGCCTCCTTTCGAGCCAGCCAATACAGCTGAGATAAAATTCTTATCATGGAAAACAGCTCTGCTCCTAGCAATAACTTCAGCAAGAAGAGTCTCAGAGTTACAGGCATTAATGGCTGTGGAACCTTTTATCATCTTCCATCCGGACAGGGTTTCTCTAAGAACAAACCCAACATTTATGCCTAAGGTAGTGTCCAGTGTGGCTCTTAACCAAACCATTCATTTGCCTACTTTTTTCCCAAAACCACAGAATAAAGGGGAGAGACTTCTGCATTCTTTGCACATACACAGACAGCTACGCTTCTACTTGGACAAAACTAAAGCTTTCAGAAAGACTGAGCAACTTTTAGTGGCATATGCTGCAGGATCACAAGGAAAGGCTATCTCAAAGCAGACTGTTTCAAAATGGATAGGACACTGCATTCATTGCTGCTATTCACAACATGGCAAGTCAGTGCCTAAGGGCATTAGACCACATTCCAACAGGGCAGCAGCCTTCCTCAGAGGAGTACCAACCAAGGATATTTTGGAGGCTGCATCTTGGACTTCAGTGTACACTTTTACTAAGCACTACCATTTACCTCTTTACTCAAAATACAGAGCAGGTTTTGCCACTGTAGTTCTGCAGGACCTTATAGCCACTCCTAATTCTATTCAGACCCAGCCGCCCAACCTCAGCTTTGGGATTCAACCCAAGTGAAATGACCGCAACAGTGAAACACGATGAACATAGTACAGTTGTGTACCTACCATAAATGTAGATGTTCGAGTGTATTCACTGTTGCAGTCCAGGTTACCCACCCACCATCCCCCTTTCTTTGCTGGGACTTATCTGTACTTCTCTATCCTATACAACCTATGTGGTGTATTTGCTTGTAGATGAAGGTATTGTTTATTTTAGTGCATGCTTTTTATAAGCAATGTTTTATTAGCCTACCCTTTTGGGGGCACCTGACATCTGGGGCAAGAAAAACTGAAGAAAATGGCACTGGCTGCATCTTTTATACCCCTGGCGCACTGACGTCAGGGAAGAGGCGACACCAACCGACGCCGGACCAGGACTTTGGAATTCAGGCCAACTGCGGGTAGCCTGCCAGCAGGATGACCCAAGTGTAATGACTGCAACAGTGAATACACTCGAACATCTACATTTATGGTAGGTACACAACTATACTTTTTTTTCACTCTAACTTCCATTAATAATTCATAAAGTAACTCTTCCGGATAACCTCTTCCTTTGAATCTAGTTATTAGCTCCTCACATTCAATATCAAAATTATCAGCCAAACTAACCATTCTTGCAGCACGGACAAATTGTCCTTATACCGGTTTCATTCAATCTAGGTTATTTTGTTGTTTATTGGTATCATTAATTTTTGGTATTAATTCTATAAAAGTACCTTAAGGATCTATTTGCTAGTTAAGTTTTAAATAAGGAAAATGTTTATATGTTTTAAAATGAATGATGATGTCATTTCCTACTTTGGAGGGATGAGGCGGTATATATAAAAGGCAGTGGTTTGGTTTGTTTTATTGTCTGATGAAGTTTGGATATTTATCCAAACAAAAAGCGCTCAACAAATAACTATTTAAGGATCTTTTTCCATTTACCTTGTTTTAAACAGTTTGTTTTTCTGTTTTGGATGATTCAGTAGTTTGTTTTCCAGTTGCAGTTTATGGAATTAAACAATCCTTCACCTACGTAATTTTCCCAGGATATGGATGGGCAGAATCGATCATTTACTGAGCTTGCAATGCTGATGTATAGATTAACACAACAGGTAGAAGGACGAGTACAGCTGAATTCATTAAAAGCAATATGGTATTATCACAACAAATGGACAAGGATAGTTGGCCATTACAGCAGGGACAACCATCTCAGCAATGTAATCTGGCTTCCCCGGAACAGGAGCAGCCATTATCTCAGTGTAGTAGGGCTGCTTTACATTCAGGGCAAGAACAACAGCTTCAGCAAACAACACATATTAGCAACAGCATTATTTCGACCAGCAGTGAATTCTGGGATCATTTCAATCTGTGACTGGTCGGACTACAGATATTTCTGTTGGGAACAGCAGAGGAGGACAACAAAGGACACAAAATCATGTTGAGAATAACGACAATTCAGCAGGTATGATTTTGCAAGCCTGTAATGGTGAACTTGATGAGACATTTAACAGGCATAATAATTCAGGACATGATCGCATGGTCAATCTTGCGCACAGTAATGGTTCTGTAATTATGGGGGGAGGCGTGGGTTTGTGGAAGCCTCCACCCTTAAATGAATGGCTTATTAATGACGGTCAAAATTCTGGTTCTCATAACACCAAAAGGACTGATGAGAATAATATAAGAACATTGTTAAATAAGTTTGATGGTAAGTTATTCAAGCTGAAGAAACTATAGCTTGAAAATATCTATCTTTAAGATTGTATTGTTAACCGGGTGGTGCCTAAAGGCCTAAGGACATGGCATTATCCTGCAGTGTTAATTGAGCATTCCCCTATGCACAAAGAACTTATCCTTGTGTTTGACCAACATCGTCTGTAGCTATTATAACTGCTCATAAAATTTAATAGCAAGGAACCTGATGAGTTGTTAAGGGAATGCAATGATCTTGAAAATCAACTTCAGGTGGACAACGAGTACGAAAGACATAAAGAACATCAGCGTATTCATGCAAGCAATGAAAAAATAATGATGGATTTGAAACAAAGGAAACATAAAAAGCTTGCCAGGGACAAGCTTCAGTACAATTTAGAGCAAGCTTATCGTAAACTGCCTAGGGTGGGGGTAAGGTGGAAACTTTGGCCACTGGAGCAGTGGTTACCAATAACGGGCAGGACAAGCAACACCCTGATTTGGATACATCTAATTTGCAGGGGGAGCATTATGAGGCAGACAATTATGAACAAGAGAATCCTCCTTTAAGAAGGTCGGAACAGATCAGAAATCATTATAATAACTATAATAACAACAGTAACAACTATAACCCATCTAGCAATCAAGGTTTTTATACACCATCTAGGAGGAACCAAAGGAATCCGAGGAGGAGAGGGTTTCGGGGGCGGGGTGGATCAATGAGGAACAATTATTGACTGTCGAACAATTATTGACTGTTGAATCTTTGAATGAATCTGACAATAGTGAAAATTTTATTAATGTGCATGAAGAAGTTTGTGTGGGAATGACTCCTAAACCTATAGCAATTTTACATTCAGCCAAGGATTTTAAGGTATATAACTTTTTCCAGTTCATGTATTGATGAAGAGATGGTGAACCTTTTGAGTAAGGGGCTGACATTTGTCCCGGCTCGAGGACTGAAACTAGCCGATGTATTAATTGATTTAAAAATGTTTCTAAGGAAATTAAATTTCAGGATTATGTTTGGGGGTGAACTAAGCAATATGGGTAATAAGGATTTCCATATCAGTAGTATATTCAACCCCACTCTCCATCCAGTTTTAGGCCTATATGAAAAAATGTGCGAGTTGGATGTTAGACATTTACTGTTTAACAAAGGTAAAAAATAGGTGGATAATTTAATAAGGGACGAAAGGGATATTTTAAGTTTCCTAACACAGCAAAACATCGGGATTATGAAACAGGATAAGGGAGGGAGGTTAATAATTATGAATATATTTGATTACAATAATAGGATAAATGTTATATTGGTTACTAATACTTATGAAGAATTTACTAAGAATGAGTTGAATACTGCACATAGAAGGTTTTATGGTATGCTGAATTACGTTTATGGAAAATAGGACAGATATTGATGCATATAATTATTTGAATATGATTTCTCCCAATACCCCCACCATTTCTGGTGCCCCAAAAATCCACAAGGATGTTAACAATCCTCCTCTTTGACACATCATTGATGGACGCAATTCTATCACTTATGCTTGTGCCAAATTCTTGGATTATAAGTTAAAAAAGTATTTAGTTAATGAGCCCCAGATATGCAAGGACTCCTGGTACTATTTTGAGATAATTAATGCTACAGCATATTCAGATAGGACCCAGTTTCTTACAGTGGATACTAAAGGACTTATTCTCCATTATCCCGCAACAGAAAGGTATTCAGTGTACTGAAGAATATCTACAAGAGCAAGGGGTACCACAAACCAGTATTAATCTTTATACTGATTTATTTGATATAGTTCTTGTTAATAATTTTATTGTGTTTGACAACAAATGTTATCTCCAAAAGTGGGGGTTGCCATTGGGTCACTATGTGGCACTGTATTTGCCAATCTTGTGATGGCAATCTGGGAGAGGTATCATGTATGGAGAGTATTTACAAGGAACATACAGTTCTGTATTTACGTTACCTGGATGATATTTTTTATATTATGGAATGGTAACGAGCAAATACTTGAGCAATTCCTAGTATATATTAATGGGACTACACGTTATTTAAGATTTTCACATGAGATTAATGGTCATGAAATTAAATATCTAGATATCAATCTGAGAAAGGATAGAGTTAATAGGAGGTTTCTAGCAAAAATTCATAGAAAACCAATGCATTCTAACTCCTTCTTGCATTTCACAAGCTCACACCCTGTAGTTAATAAAAAAGCAGTGGTGAAAGGACAATTTGTCCGCGCTGCAAGAATGGTTAAGTTTGGATGATGAGTTAATAACTAGATTCAAAGGAAGAGGTTATCCGGAATTACTTTATGAATTATTAATGGAACTTAGGGTTAAAATAACTAGTGGATATTTTACACCAATTCTTAACCAATCAGGCAAACAGGTTGAAATTTGAAGGAGAGATGAACCTCCTGAGGGTGCTACCTTGTTTATTGCAACTTTCAGAACACATTTTTATGAAATAAAGAATATAATGATAAAAAATTGGGTAGTGATCAATGAGGATGTGCAAATCAGACATAAGCTGGGAGAAAGGTTTAAAATGGCTGCTAGAAGCGGTAGGAACTTAAAAAGTTTAATGGAAATTTCTAAGAAAGGCATGGGTCAAAATCAGGGGAGGATGAAAAAATGTGGGATGTGCAATTATTGTAATGTTATCGACCAAGGCCAATTTTTTTTAGGTAAATAGTAAAAAAATATAATCTGCTTGGTAAGCATAATTGTAACACGAAAAATGTAGTGTATATAGCAATGTGCAAACACTGTTCGGCCTATTACACAGGAAAAACTACTACAGCTTTTAAGGAGAGGGTTATATGAGCACTTGTATGCTATCAGGAAAATGAATTTGTCAAACATATTCACAACTATAATGATCATCAGTTCCGATTCTGTGTCATTCACCAGGTTAATGAACAGTCTAGGGGCGGACCTTGGGTGCTCCGGCTTGAGAAGGCAGAATTAATGTGGCAGTTATTGTTGTATTCATATGTATGGCAGGGACACAACAATTATTGTGCAATTAATAGTATTCTGAAATTAAAAGCACTGGCAAGGTAAAATGTTATATTTTGCATGCATATATTAATATATAATAATAGTTACTAAAGTTAAGAAGTATTAGGAAAATTTTCTTCATGCCTTCATGGGTCTATTTTGTGTCATTATGAATTTTTTATTACTAATTCTTTATAGTTCTGCTTTTTGTGATCTTTCTACTGCTGTAGGTTCTGATGGTAAAGTATTAGTCGGTTTCATTCAATCTAGGTTATTTTGTTGTTTACTGATATCATTCATTTTGGTATTAATTGTATAAAAAGTACCTTAAGAATATATTTACTAGTTAAGTTTTAAAAAGGAAAATGTTTATAGGTTTTAAAATGAATGATGATGTAATTTCCTGTTTTTGGGGAGGTAAAAGGTAGTTGTTTGGTTTATTTTATTGTCTGATGAAGTTTGGATATTTATCCAAATGAAAAGTGCTTAAATAAATATTTAAGGAGTTTTTTCCATTTACCACACTGTTTTTTTGTTTCAAACAGTTTGTTTTTCTATTTTGGATGATTCAAAATAGGTGGAGATATCATCAAGGCCTGTAACTCAGATACCCTCCTAGCAGAAGTCAAGGCAACCAGAACCAGGTGCAAAACTTCAGCAAAGCCGAACCTGCGGGCTTCAAAGGGGGGCACAGTCAGCTTTTCCAGGACATAATTAAGGTCCCAAGGATAGAGAACTGGTTTCCTTGGGGGCTTAACATGCAACACGCCTTTAAGAAAAGGCTTGACTTCCAATTTGGAAGCTAAAGGAGGTACCAATGGCAGGCAAGCAGGAAGAGCAGAACAGTTTACTTTCACAGAAGAATATGATAAGCCACTTTTTAAAAGAGGACACAGGTAGGAAAGCACAAATGGAATGTCCACACTAAATGGATCAAGATTTCTTTTAAGACACCAGCCAGAAAATCTTCTCCATTTGGAAATATAAGACTTTCTTGTATTGGGTTTACTGGCCTCCTACAAAACACCAAGCACATCTTGAGAATAAAGGTGCCTGAAAGGGATCAGAAGTTGATAACCAACAGGGTCATTTGTAATGTCAACAGATGTGGATGAAGTAAGGATCCCTTGTCCTGTGTGAGTAGATCCACCTGGTGAGGCAACTTGTGGTGATGGCCCTTGGCTAACTACAGAAGAAGAGGGAACCAATGCTGTCTTGGTCAAGAGGGAGTCGCCAACAAGATTTTCGGTTTGTCCTGCTGAATCTTCAACATGACTTTCTGTATGAGATGGAAGGGGTGGCATGCATAAAGAAACATCCCCTTCCATGAGAAAGAAAGGGCATCCACCTTCCAAGCCACAGGATGGGAGGTCCTGGCACAAAAAAAGAGGAAGTTGTCTGTTCTGAGGAGAGGCAAATAGATCTAGATAATCAGGTCCAAGAAAACATCCCTGTGAAGCATCCATTTGTAGGATTGTGTCATGGTCCTGCTTAATGAGTCTGCCACAACATTTTGAGCAGATGGAAGATGAACAGCATTCAGTTACCTTGTACTGAATGGCTAGCTCCCATGCCTTCATTGCCAGCCTGCACAGAAGGTAAGATTTGGTACCCCTCCTGTTTATGTACCATAGGACGGTGGTGCTGTCTGTAAGGATTTTCAAAGGACCTACTTGAATAAGAGGGTGGAAAATTTGTAAAGCTAAGAGCAGAGTCCTCATTTCCCTGATGTTGATGTGCTCTCTCTTCTGAGACGGAGACCACAGACACCTGACCCTTCCTGGAAGCAAAGGTAGCCCCCCTCCCAGCACATGTCTGAAACATCAGTGTAGAGTTGTTGGGAAGGCTGGGGCAGAAAAGAGGAAAACCTGGATTCAAAGAAACCTGCTGAATCCACCAAAAGAGCTCTGATTTCAGTGGAAACATGGCATCTAGTGGATGAGCATGCTGGGACCAAGTAGTCTTTAGAAACCACTGAAATTTCCTCATGTGGAGTTTTGCAAAGGGCAGCATAGGAGTTGTGGAAGCCACAAATCCTATGAGTCTCAGGATCTCCCTGGCTGAGATGGCTAGAACAATCAAGAGAATCTCTAAGAAGTAAATGAGAAATATAGCCTTGTTTGTTGGTAGAAAGACCATCAGATCGGTCCTGAATCAGCACCCCAAGAAAATGTGATCCTGAGATGGAGACAAACTGGATTTTTTGAAATGGATGGTGAAGCCTAAGCTCTGAAGGAGATGAATGGCATTCTCTAAATTTAGAAACAAGAGAGTAAGGAGTAATTTGCTAGAAAAAGAGGGTTGTCCAGGTAGGGATAAACCTGAATACCCTGGACCCTCAGGAGGGCAATGGCAGAAGACAGGCACTCTGTGAACACCCTTGGGGCAGTGGAAAGACCAAAAGGCAAGGCAGAAATTTTAAAGTGCAAAGGAAGTACAGTTGCGTACACTTACCATAAATGTAGATGTTCGAGTGTATTCACTGTTGAAATCATCACTTGTGGGTTAACCCTGCTGGGTAGCCCTTGGCCGGCCTGAGTACCAGAGTAATGGTTTCCCTCCTGCGTCGGCTGTTCTGTGAGTGTGGCTGACGTCAGGTCTATAATGTTCTGTGAGTGTGGCTGACGTCAGGTCTATAAAGGGAGACAGTTGACACCATTACATCAGTTTTTCTTGCCCCCAAAGTTCTTGGGAGTCCCAAAGAAGATATATACAATAGTTAAGAAAAAGGGGGTAGGCGGGAGGGAAACCGGACTGGAACAGTGAATACACTCTAACATCTACATTTACGGTAAGTGTACACAACTGTACTATGTTTAGTGTTTCACTGTTGCAGTCATCACTTGTGGGAAGAATCCCAAAACAGAGGAAGTGGGTGGAGGAAAGTTGCACAATTATGGGGATGCTAGCATGCCCTGCAGGACTGCAGATGCAAATCCTGCCCTGCGTTTGGGGAAAGTAGCCAGCTGGTAGTGCTTGGTGAAAGTGTGGATAGATGTCTGAGTAGCAGCTTCCAGAATTTCCTTGGCAGGAGCCCCCTCAGAAAGGCTGTGGAGGTAGCGGCTGCTCTTGTGGAATGGGATCGGACAGTTTTAGAAGGACTCTTTCCATGGAAGTATAGCAGAAATGTATACAATGAGAGATACATTACCAAGCAAACCATTTCCAAATGGGTTTCCCCCTCTGCTGCAGGGGCAAATGAAACCAGGACTTAGTTTACTGATTGATTTGGTCCTGTCAAGGTAAAATCTAAACTGTTTGTGTACATCCAAGGTATGCAGAATTCTCTCCCCTCTATTTGTTGGTTTAGGAAAGAAGACAGGTAGGTGTATGGCTTGGTTGAAGGTTGCATCAAAGCCCATCTTAGGCATGAAGGAGGGGCTGGTCCTTAGAGAGACCCTGTCCGCGTGAAAGATGATGAAGGGCTCAGTGGTCATAAAAGCCTGGAGCTCAGATACTCTGCTAGCAGAAGTGAAGGCTAGCAAAAGGGCAGTCTTTCAAGAGAGGTATTTGAGGTCTGCCAAGGAAGCTGGCTCAAAACGGGGGAGAGTCAGTTTTTCCAGGACAAAGGTTAGATCCAAAGTTGGCGCAGAGGGCCTTCTTGGCGGTCTGATGTGAGCCACACCTCTGAGGAACTGCTTCAAGAGGTGTTGGGAGAATAAAGGCTGATCCACCTGGACACAGGCTGAGATAGCTGAGGCTTGAGTCTTGATAGAGGAGTAAGACAAACCCTTATGGAGAAGCTCTGCCAGGTAGTCCAGAACCAGGGGTAAAGAGGCTTTAGTGCTGGTGGTGTTCCTAGTGGAGCACCTGCAGGTGAATCTTTTCCATTTAGAGGAACAAGATTTTCTGCTGCTGGGTTTGCGAGCCTCCTTAATGTCCAACACCTGATTGCGGAGGGCTGCAGTGTTAACAGTCTTTGAGGAATCAGCCATGCCGTTAACTTGAATGTGGCAAGGCCTGGATGCAGGAGCTTCCCTCCCTGTTGTGTGAGAAAGTCTGCTGTGGAAAGCAGGGTAAAGGGAGGGTGCATGCTCATGCTGGCGAGCATGGGGTACAAGTGCTGCCTTGGCCAATCTGGGGCAATCAGAATAGCTCTTGATCCTTCTTCTTTAATCTTGAGTAGAACCCTGGGTATCAGAGGAAGTGGGGGAAAGGCATACACAAACAGGCTGCCCCAGTGGAAGGAGAGGGCGTCCATCCGCCAGGCTTCTGGGTGAAACTGTCTTGAGCAGAACTTTGCCAGTTGAATGTTCTGGTGGCTTGGGAAAAGGTCTACGTCTGGCTCCCCCCAGGTGTGAGTGATCTGTATGAAGGTTTCCCTGTTCAAATGCCACTCTTGGGGGTCCATGATCTGTCTGATTAAGTGATCTGCCAGGGTGTTCTGCTTCCCTGGGAGGTACTGAGTTAAGAGCTGCAGTCCTAGATTCAATGCTGACTGCCTGATTTCCATGGCAAGGCAAAAAAGAGTGTAGGAATGACTGCCCCCCCCCCCCGTTTTGTTGATGTACCACATGACAGTGGTGTTGTCTGTCCTGATTAGGAGTACCCCTGATGACAGATGCTCTTGAAAGGTTAGGATAGCTCTGTACACTACCAGCATTTCTTTCAAATTGATGTGTAGGCCTAGAACTTCCTGTTCCCAAAAGGCTTGGGTTTGCAGAGTTCCAGTGTGGGCTCCCCAGGCAATGTCGGAGGTGTCCTTTGTCAAGGTCTGCTTGTGTGGGTGAAGGACAAAAGGAAGTCCTTTGTATATACAGCAAACCTGGGCCCACCAGAAGAGTTCCTTCTTTAAGCAAGGAATTAGTCGTAGTTGGTGCTTCAGAGACTGGGAGTGTTGGCACCTGAGGTTCCCTAGGTATCACTACAGTTTCCGCATATGCAATCTGGCAAGGGGTACCAGCAGAAAGCAGGAGGCCATGTATCCCATGGCTTGTAATATTTGCCTGGCTGTGAGGTGGGTCTTTTGCACCAGCTGGCGGAAGCAGGTCTGCAGAAAGGTCTGCTTCTGGGGGGGGGGGGGGGGCATTTGCTTGGATGTGTCTAGCAGACTTCCCAGGAAGGTAATCCTTTGTGTGGGTAGTAGCTGAGACTTCTCTATGTTTATGGTGAACCCCAGTGAGGTCAGTATGATCTGCACAAAGGAGAGGTCCTGTAGGAGCTTTTCTTGGTTTCTACCCGAATGAGGCAGTTGTCTGGATAGGAGTAAATGTGTATGGCTCTCTGTATGCAGTAAGCAATGACTGGAGCCAAACACTTTGCAAAGACTCTGAGAGCAGTGCATAAGCCAAAGGGCAGTGCAGAGAATTGAAATTGTTGCAACTCTGCTCGAAACTTAAGTAACTCCTGCAGGACTCTCTGATAGGAATATGCAGGCAGGCATCCTTCAGGTCTAGGGTCACTAGCCAGGCTTGTGGTAGGAGCACAGGCAGTAGTTTCTGTAGTGTCAACATTTTGAATTTTAGAACCAGAAGGGACAGATATAGGGTAGAGAGGTCTAGGATAAGGCGCCATGTGCCCTCTTTTCTGGGAATTAGGAACAGCCTTTATTAAAATCCCTTCCCAGTCTGTTCCTTGCCCATGGGTTCTACAGCACCCTGGGAGCAAAGTTTTTGGATCTGGTGAACAGCTTCTGCTGTCTGGTTTGCAGGGACGTCTGGGCAACCTGATCTCCTTGTTTTTTCTTTGAAATAGAATCTGTATCCTCCGGTAACAATTTTCTGGACCCATAGATCTGAGGTGATGGCCTGCCAGTTTTCTAGGAAGATGGAAAGTCTTCCTCCTAACTTGTCTGGAGACCAGGGGGCAGAGGGGAGGGAAGGGAGTCATTGTGAGTCTCTGGTGAAGGAAGTGGGCTTAGAACTTCCCTGTCTTGGAGTAGATGTAGACCACTGCCTAGTTCTTTTGTTGGCTGTGAGCCTGTGGCCTAGGAGTTCTGTCTCTGCGTCCCT
Organism: Protopterus annectens; assembly: GCF_019279795.1. Taxonomy (NCBI): domain Eukaryota; kingdom Metazoa; phylum Chordata; order Ceratodontiformes; family Protopteridae; genus Protopterus; species Protopterus annectens. The sequence continues at coordinate 1,705,234,569 of NC_056743.1, read as the reverse complement.
TTCTCTGTAGTGGCTTAGCCTGAGAGGGAAAGGACCAGTGCTTGGTAGGGAAGTTTCTGATCAACCTGGGAGGTTGTACCTGCAAAAAGTCCTTGATAGTCTGCATGGATTTGGCTTTGTCCTCCATTTAGCGATGGCCTCCTCATCCTTGGGGCCAAACAACTGCTCTTTATCCAAAGAGGCATATAAATGTTTGGATTTTACCTAGTCAGGCAAAGGTTACTCCCTTAACCAGGCGTGCCTTCTGGTAACTGATCATGTAGCTGCAGCCCTGGCAGAGGCTTCCAAGGCATCATAACCACAATGTAAGGAATGCTTTGCTACCCAAGAGCTTGACTGTATGAGGTCTGTTAATTCTCTGGTAGTGTTACCGTCAGGCAAGGCATGTGTTTTCTGTTTAATGAGTTCAAGCATATTCTGCTGGAATTTGATCATATGAAATTGACAGTTTAAAGCCCTAACAGCTAAAGTGGCTGAGGTGTAAACCTTTTTACCCATCCTGTCTAGAGCTCTGTTTCTTTGTAAGTCGGGATGGGTTTTTTTCGAACAGCTTGCTCTAGCTCCCTTAGGGCACCGAGTAATTACTTCAAGGTCTGCAGTAGGGTTTTTAAATAGGTATTTGTGAGAGTCTTGCACCCTGTAGTATTTATCAGGTTTTCTGGGTGCAGGAGGGAGAGAATCTGGAGAGAAGGGTGATTCTAGAAAAACATCCACACTGCATCCAGGATAGGAGGAATGGCCAGAGGCTTATGCTGAGGCAGATCTAGAAATTCTCTGAGTCTCTTTTTAGACTGGGGGTAGTCCTGGACCTCCCACTGAAAATGTTCTTTGAGAATATTTAGAGTTTCCCTGAAAGAAAGGTCCTCAGGGGGAGAGGCAGTGGAAATGGGATCATCAGCATCAGAAGCCTCGAATACTGCTAAGGGCTGGTCTTCCATGTCCAACTCCTCCAGATCGCAATCCACTGATTCCTGGTCTGTGAGGACCTCTGGGGGGTTGTCTCTTTCTTTTGGCTAGTGTGGGAGGGGGAGGTTGGCTACCCCAGATCAGAGTAATCAGGTCCTCTGCCATTATGAGAAGTTGCTGTGACTGAGGGGCTGACTGGCTGGCTAGTAGTAGGTCGGTGGATGGGGCCCTGTGGAGGGATCTTTTTGGGGGGTAGATTTTGGCTTGGGCCTAGCTGGTTCAGTAGTCTTATACAGAGTCAATTTGACCAGCGGCGTTATCGTTAGTCTAATCCTGACTTCGAATGTTGGTAGGGGCTCCGCGGAAGCTGGTGTCTGCAAAATGGCTCTGGACCCAACCGCATGAGGAACAAATGACATCTCTGCAGGAGGAGGAGGTTGATCCAGTGGCGTACCGGACTCCAAATGGGTCTTGAGAAAGGCCTGCAGTGGATCGCGGGCTGTCATCAGGGGTTGCGAAGGCGCCTCACTGAGTTCAGCTGTAACCTTGCTTTGAGAAAGAGTGGACAGTAGTCCGGGGTCGTCAGAGGGCCTAACTTTTGGAGGCCTATCCTTGTCTTTGTCTTTTTTCTTCCTAGGAAAGTCAGTAACTCCCTGAGAGACAGACGCCATTTCACGTTGCTGGAAAGACAGACTCAAATGTCTCACTACAATATCAGCTCTTCTTTTTATAATATGAGCATTAAAGAGGGCTCAGAATTGACACCCTGGAACGTCATGGTCTGGGCCTAAACAGGTGACACAGAGAATGGAAGTCTCAGCGTGGGATCTGCTTTAAAGAACCGAGACAGTTATTAACTTTCTCTGACATCGGTTTAAGGCAAGAAAAGATTCCCCAACGGGGTACTTGGCTTTAGATGGTTGTCTTTACTCTGGCAATGGCCAACCGACACACTAGCAAAACTGCTTCTGCTTTGGGCTCCATGGCAAGAAAGACTGATGTAATGGCGTTGGCTGTCACCCTTTATAGCCCTGATGACCTGATGTCAGCCAACTTGGTTTGTCCTCTTTGACTTTTAGTAGTATTTTGGAGAGCAGAGGCGGGGGGGAGGCAAAGACTGATAGGTTTTTCCAGCTGAAGGACAGAGCATCCATTTTCCAAGCTTGTTTGTGGGGAATCCTTGTGCAAAATTTGTCCAACTGGTAGTTATGGGGGGAGGCAAACAGGTCTATATCTGGGCTCCCCATTCGCTTGTCAACATGTTGAAAATCCTTGGTTCCAGTTTCCACTCATGTGGGTCCATGAGGTTTTTGCTTAGTCCGTCTACCAGTTTATTTAATTTTCCTGGCAGGAATTGAGCTTGTAGGTGCACCTGGTAGCTCAAGGCTGTGTTCCACAATGCCATGGCTAGTCTGCAGAGGGGGTAAGAATGCATACCCCCCTGCTTGTTTATGTACCACATAACCGTGGTGTTGTCCGTCTTTACCATTAGTTGTTCTGGAAGAATGTATTCCTTGAAGGCTTTCAAAGTACTCTGTACAGCTAGCATTTCTTTTTGAATGATATGCAGGTGCATTTAACTTGGGTTCCATTTGCCTTGAATGCACTTCCCTGACAGGTGAGCCCCCCATGCATAGTCTGATGCATCTGTTGTTAGGGTTTGGGCGGCAAGGAGTGGTGTGAAAGGTAGTCCCTTGTTTTGGTGGCAGGTCTCTGCCCACCAAAGGAACTATAGGCGTAGGCAAGGTGTGATAGGAATTAGAAGTTATGTACTCACTATAACGTTCCATCTGAGTAGGTGACTTCATTCGGATGCAACCTGTGGGTATCGGATCCGACCTCGGATCCGAGCCGGCAATTCAAAAGCTTAGGCTCCGAGCTCCTAGCTCCTCCCTCTTACCCATAACCCCTTGCCAAGCCCTGACTGACCTCAGATTGAGTTTGCCTCAAAATACTGACTACAGTACACGAAAAACAGCATAAATACTCGCTCTATAAAGGTCAGGGGGATGGAGGGGGGGATGGTTGCATCCGAATGAAGTCACCTACTCAGATGGAACGTTATGGTGAGTACATAACTTCTAAATCTGAAGTAGGAAGACTTCATTCGTCTGCAACCTGTGGGACAGAGTCCCCAGCTACCTGAATCTTGGGCGGCCGTCATGGAAGGATGTTTCGAAGCACCGCTGAGCCAAAGGATGCTCTTCCTCTAGAAACAACATCCACCTTATAATGAGAAATAAAAGTATGAGGCGAGGCCCAAGTAGCTGCCGCGCAGATATCATCCAATGATACACGGGACTTAAAGGCGGCTGACGTGGAAACTGCCCTGGTAGAATGAGCCGTAACCCTCTGAGGAGCAGGTCTACCTGAAGTGTCATATGCCTGCAGAATACAATTAGCAATCCACTTAGATAGTGTGACTTTAGATACTGCTTTACCCAGAGCAAATTTAGCAAAGGAAACGAACAGCTGATCTGATTTCCTGTGACCAGCTGTTCTGTGAATATAAAAACGTAATTGTCTATGAACATCCAAGGAATGCAATTTGAATTCTCCTTTGTTTGAGTACTTGGGAAAAAACACAGGTAAATTGATGGATTGGTTAATATTAGATTCAGAAGAGACCTTCGGAAGAAAAGATGGATTGGTCCTGAGGCACACCCTATCAGGGAAGAAAGAAAGGTAAGGCGGCTTGACGTATAGAGCCTGAAGCTCAGACACTCTTCTGGCTGAAGTGATAGCTACCAAGAAGGCAGTCTTCCAGGAAAGGTACTTTAGATCTGTAGAAGCTGCAGGCGCGAAGGGAGGAGCAGTAAGGGCTTGCAGAACTAAAGACAAGTCCCAAGGTGGTACAACCTCCTTGACTGGAGGCCTCAACAAAAAAATCCCTTTGAGAAAGGTTTTGCATAATTTTGCCGTCATGAGGGGAGCTGTCTCATGACCAATGTGATAATGCGAGATAGCTGCCAATTGTACCTTAATCGTGGAAGAACTTGCCCCTTGATGAAAGAGGTCTGTTAAAAATCCAGCACCGCTGACATAGGTGCCGAGAAAGGATCCAAAGTTCTCTGTACCGCCCAAATAGAGAATCTCTTCCATTTACTCCGATAAACCTGCCTGGTGGAAGGTTTATGAGCTGCCACTAAGATGGCCTTGACCGGTGATGAGATACCGGGAGTCCTAATCAAGGATGGAACTGGAGCAGCCAAGCTGTCAACTTCAGGGTGCGCAGATTGGGAACCGACATTCCCAGAGGGTGGGAGATGAGATCCGGAATTGGATCCAGAATCCAGGGTGGATTGATTTTGTGAGACCATACGAAGGGGAACCAGGGTTGACGAGGCCAGAACGGGGCAATGAGAATCATTCTGCTCCCCAAACTGTTGGCTTTCTGCAGAAGCCTCTGCATCAGAGGAAGTGGAGGGTAGGCATAAAGGAGACCAGGAGGCCAAGCATGCACCAGAGCATCTCTCGGGAATTCCCCTGTTGGGGGAAGCAGAGCGAAGAAATTGTCGCATTTGGCGTTTGAGGGAGAGGCAAAAAGATCGCAACAGGGTTGCCCCCAAACGGCAAAAATCTTCTTCGCTACTTGAGGATTGAGAGACCACTCGTGTGGAGAAAAAATGGTGCGACTGAGCTTGTCCGCAAGGATGTTGGACTTTCCCGGAATGTGCGTTGCTACCAGAAAGCGTTTGGTGGAAATTGCCCATTCCCAGACTCTCATGGCCTCTCGACAAAGGGGGTAAGACCTGGTTCCTCCCTGTTTGTTGATATACCAGACTACCGACATGTTGTCTGTCTGAATCGCAATAGTCCCTGAAGGAAGAACGTGGTGAAGTGCTTGCAACGCTAGGAGCACCGCCCTCATTTCCAGGACATTTATATGCAATGACGTCTCTGTGGGATTCCACGTGCCTTGGACAATCTTTCCCGCAGAATGCCCCCCCCACCCGAGGCAAGAAGCGTCCGTGGTCACTGGGGCTCCGGAGAAAGAAGCCACCAAAGAAGGGAGTCCCTGCACGCCTTGCTGACCGCAATCGGAGCGTTGAGAGAGGAACAAAGAGGGGACCACTGAACCTGAAGGGTCCACTGAAGAACCCTCATGCGCAAGCGAGCATGAATGAGAAGCGGAATAGCTGCCGCCATAGAACCTAGGGCCCTCAGGACCGAAGCTGCAGTTGGAGATGGTTGCAGGACCGCTGCCACATGACACTTCAGGTTGGCAATTCTGTCTGGAGTGAGGAAGGCTCGCATTGATCTGGTGTTTAGTCTTCCTCCTATGAAATCTATAACTTGTGTGGGGTGCAGTAAAGATTTCTCCCAGTTGATCGTGATGCCCAGCCTTGGGGCTAGTTGAAGAAAGTAGTCCCTGGCTGAGCACAGAAGATGCCTTGATGATGCCGTCAGGAGCCAGTCGTCCAGGTACGGAAAGACCTGTAATCCCTGGAGCCTCAGGTGGGCCGCTACCACCGCTAGCACCTTGGTGAACACCCTGGGGGCTGAGGTGAGACCAAAGGGAGGACCCTGAACTGATAATGACTGGCTCCCAGCCGAAGCGAAGAAACCTCCTGGATCGTCTGTCCATGCGAATGTGGTAGTACGCGTCCTTGAGGTCGATGGAGCACATCCAGTCGTTCTCCCTCAAGAGGGAAGTATAGATTGGAGGGTGACCATCCGGAACTTTGCTTGGTTACTGACAGGTTCAGCTGGGAAAGGTCTAAGATTGGTCTTAGGTCCCCCGTTTTCTTTGGCACCAAAAAGAACCTGGAGTAAAACCCTAATCCGGTTTGATCTAGGGGAACGCGCTGGATAGCTCTTTTTCCTAGCAGCTGTTCGATTTCGACAGCTGCCGCCTCCCTTTGGTCGGGTGGAACATCTGGGAGGCTGCGAGATCTGGGAACCTTGTATAGGGGAATTGAATAACCTCTGGATATCACACGAAGCACCCAACGGTCTGTTGTGATGGACTCCCAAGAAGTCAGGTGCCTCGAAAAACGCCCCCCGACTGCCTCCAGAGACGGACAGCCAGGCAACCCTTCAGGGCTGCTGCGTGGGTCTATCAGAGAAAGGTTCTCTGGACCCAAAGTTGCTAGGAGCCCCCCTGCCTCTAGGACGGCGACCTCCTCGTCCTCCTCTGCCACGGAAGGACTGGTTATCCGAGCAGGTTGGGACTGCTGCGTTCGGAACCACATCTTCTTCTGTCCCTTTTGGTTCTTAGAGAAGGACCTCTGGGGAGCTGAGAAGCGGACTCGATGGCAGACAGCGTCTTCCGTCCTTTTCGCTCTGGACTAATGTTTCGAACAGTCTTGCCAAACAAGGCAGAACCATCGAAGGGGCATTCGCGAAGGTCGCCTTGAAGGGCTCTGCAAAATCACAGTGGCGGAGCCAGGCCTGTCGCCTCATGACTAGGCCTGCTCCGCTGGCTCTAGCGGCTCCCTCAGTAGCGTGAGAAAGCAGCCGCATAGATGTATTGGAAACTGATCTGAGAGTGGCCATTCGGGTGGAGTATACCTGTTTATCCTCACTCGACATGGACTCTGGGGGAGATGCAGCGTATTCTTTAATCAGATCCCGCTGCATCCTAATGACATGTGCCATGTAGTTCAGCGCTCTCAAAGAGAAGGTTGCTGAACTGAAAACTCGCTTCCCAATGCGATCCATCGAGCGGGACTCCTTGCCCGGAGGATGCATAGAGGAACTCTCCTGGGCCAATTCCCTCTTCGTGGCTGCAGCCATCATCATGGCATCTACTGGGGGGCCCTTGCTCCAGTGAGTGCGGTCCGCCGGAGGGGAAAGGATGCGGTCAGGACGCTTGGGTACAGGCTCAACGGTGTCCGGATCCTTCCACGCTCTGATGGATATAAGATCCACCAGAGGGTCAGCAGGAGGACACCCAAGAGGTAGATGGGCCCGCCTCGAATGCCTCCAAGAACACAGACTCGTCCGAGGAAGCCTTGGGGCAGACCACCCCCCCCGATCCTTAACATCTCCATAATGTCTCCAAATGAGACGCCCTCAGGGGTGACCTTGGGGAGCCTTCCCTTCATCCAAATCTGTGTCTTGTAACGGACTCGGGAGTCTATGTGCCTCCTTTTCCACTTGCGCTTCCAAGGTACTTCATCGGGGGGGCTGTCCGAGGAGTACTCTTCCGCAGTTGGATGTTCCAAGGGAACCACTTGGGACATCGAGGCGGGCTGTCCCTGGGACCGGCTGGTGGGGGCCTGGCCCAACTGCAAGGGAGTGCGGGATGGAGCCGTGGCAGGGACCGGGGTCCGGACGTCCTCAACAGTGCCCTTTCCACTACGCCGAAGGCCGAGGGGAGCCAGCTTCTCTAAACCCCGAGCCGACCCCACTCGGATCCGACGCACGGATCGGAGTCGGAGCCGAAACCGTCAGATCCGAGAGACCGGTGTGCTCCGACCTGGACGGAGCCGAAGACACACCAGCTCCCTCGGATCCGAGGCTCGGTCCTCGGCTCCGAGAGGTCGGGTCCGAAGTACCCCAAGCACTCAAGGGATGGGACGGATCCGAGGTGCGCCGACTTATCGGATCCGACCCACCCCCGGATCCAAGTCTGCCCGGCGCCGACAGCTCCGAACCCGTGGTATGGGTCGGAGAAGGAGCCAAAGGCGAAAGGGGTCGGCCCCTCCCGGATGGGGGCTAGGAGCACTCCCATTTGCATTTGGGCCTGGATGAATTTCCTCATCATCCGGTCCATATCAGCTTCACTCATGGAAAAAGTTGACCTGGTGGAGGCCACCGAAGCGGGCCTAGAGAGCCGCCTCGGAGACCTCCTAGAAGGGTTAGCCTCCTCCTCCTCGGGCCCAGGAGAGAACCGAGGGGAGTGGAGCCGAGGAGGAGGAAAGCTAGAAGGCACAGGGGAGGCCGCTTAGATGGAGGAGCCGAACTGGAAGTTTCGCCTCCGCTTGTGGTGCCTCTCCTGTGCCTCTCCTTCTTCTCTCTCCCTAGAGGACTCTTTCCCCTCCGGCAACTTAGAGGGAGGTTGAGTCCCAGCCGGAGGGGGAGAGCCCACAGGAACAGGTTGCTGAGTAGAAGGGGCAGAAGCCGAAGCGGTATCTGGAGGTAAAAGTCCCGCCAGCACCAGCTTCGACCTCCGCTCCCTCAAAGCCCGGGGGTTGAACCCTGCACAAATGGTACAACCAGTTGACAGGTGTTCAACCCCAAGCATGACTTGCACCAGTGTGGCCATCCGCTGGGGACAGCTTATGGCCACACTCGGTACATTTGGAGAAAACAGCCTTATGGGCTTCAGACATTATAACCCTGAAGGCCTAACACAACACACACGCACCAAACTACACAAAACCCGAGAAATATTAAAATAAAAAGAGAGAGGAAAGCCTAACACAATCAACACTAATAATATAAATTAACAAATTAGAGAATTTTCAAACTTTTTTTGTCAGACAAACTTATCTGTCACCAAAAAACGCCAGGAGCTCAAGAATCCATCGCTACTTGAAAAGCGGCAAACGAAATCTGAGGTCAGTCAGGGCTTGGCAAGGGGTTATGGGTAAGAGGGAGGAGCTAGGAGCTCGGAGCCTAAGCTTTTGAATTGCCGGCTCGGATCCGAGGTCGAATCCGATACCCACAGGTTGCAGACGAATGAAGTCTTCCTACTTCAGATTCATCGTTTCTAGGCTGTAAGAATGCTGACTCCAAAGGCTTTTTAGATACCACTGTAGCTTCCTCATATGCAGTCTTGCATATGGAATTAGAAGAATGCAGGAGGCCATGAACCCCAAGGCTTGCAGTATTTGTATTGCAGATAGCAGGGTTTTTGCGACCACTTGTTTGAAGTAGGCTGTCAAATGAATTTGCTTTTCTGGCGTGAGGTAAGCCATCTGGGAAGTTGTATTAAAGCTTGCTCCCAGGAATGTAATTTGTTGACAGGGTACCAGTTGTGATTTCTTTTCGTTTATGGTGTACCCCAGAGAAGTCAGAACCCTTTTTACAAAGGCCAGATGATTCAAAAGTATGTCCTAGCTTTCTGTCTGAATTAGACAATCGTCCAGGTATGGGTATATTTGCATACTTCTTTGCCTGCAAAATGCAATAACTGGAGCTAGGCACTTTGTGAATACCCTGGGCGCAGTAGATAAGCCAAAGGGCAGTGAAGACAACTGATAGTGCGTATAGCCTGCTTTGAAGCGTAGGCATCTTCTGCAAGATTCCCTGACTGGGATGTGCAGGTATGCTTCTTTTAAATCTAGTACTGCCAACAAGGCATCTTTGCCTAGCATAGGAAGTAATTGGTGAAGAGTCAGCATCTTGAATTTTGGAATGTCCAGAAAGGTGTTCAGAGTAGACAAGTCCAGGATAGGATGCCATGATTTGTCTTTTCTGGGTACCACGAAAAGTCTCGAGTAGAAACCTTGTCCCTTTTCCTCTTCTGGTACTAGTTCAATACCCCCATGCTTAAGAGAGAAAGTACTTGTTTTTGAGCCCCTGCCCACTGATTTAGGGGTAGGTCCGGCCACCCACTTGGCATTGGCAACGTGTGGAAGTGAAATCTGTATCCCTGGGACTCTATATTTAAAACCAATTTGTCCTGGGTAATGAGTTCCCAGTTCTTTGCATGAAGAGCAATCTTTCCCCCCAAAGGGGCAGTCAGAAGATAAGTGCTTGGAAATTTTAAAAGGAAGTAATTGAGACAATTTACCATAGGGGGGAGTCTTGTTATTCCCAGATTTGGAAGTGGATGCCCCCCACTGCTTAATTATGTGAGTCCCCTGGGACTGAAACCTGGGTTTTTTGCTGTGTCTGGGTTTGGCTTGAGAAGACCTGGAAGGGGATGGAAAGGACCAATTCTTAGAGGGCCAGTGCCTACCAAATCTAGGAGGCTGAACCTGTAAAAAATATTTAACAATTTGCACAGATTTAGCTTTATCTTCCATCTTTTTAAGAACTTCTTCAGCCTTGTTGCCAAACAGGCGGTCCTGATTTAAAGGAGCATCCAACAATTTAGCTTTAACATGATCAGGCAAAGATTGCTCCTTAAGCCAAGCATTCTTTCTAAGCACAGACCCAGTAAAGTACAGTTTTGTACCTACCATAAATGTAGATGTTCGAGTGCTTAATACAGCTGCAGTTATAACAGATGGGTTTTCCTGCCGTCAGGCGGGTCCTCGGTCGGCCGAATTCCAAAGTCTAGGTCCGGTGTCAGATGTCGTCGCTTCTTCCCTGACGTCAGTGCGAGAGGGGTATAAAAGAACCAGCCGACGCCATTTTCTTCCGTTTTTCTTGCCCCAGATGTCAGGTGCCCCCAGAAGGAAGGCAAAACATAAATTTATGTAATAATGCAATGCAGTATAATCAAAAAACAGTAGTTGCAAGCAAATACACCATAAAAGAATACCCCAATCAGGTTGTATGAGGAGGTGTTAGCCATTAGGCCTGTCCCAAGAGGGGAAGGAGGGAGGGAAACCTGGACTGCAGCTGTATAAGCACTCGAACATCTACATTTATGGTAGGTACAAAACTGTACTATGTTCATCGTGCATACAGCTGCAGTCATAACACATGGGTAGAATCCCAAAGCTAAAAAAGGGGTGGTAGGCACTAAGTGGAACTAGGAGGAGCCAGGATGCCCTGCAAGACTGCAGTGGCAAAGCCTGCTCTAGATTTGGAGTATAATGGTAGGTGATAGTGCTTGGAGAAAGTATGTACAGAACTCCAAGTGGCTGCTTCCAAAATATCTTTGGTGGGAACCCCCTTGAGGAAAGCTGCAGAGGTATCTGTAGCCCTTGTGGAGTGAGATCTGATGCCTGCAGGTACAGTTTTACCATGAAAAGAGTAACAAAAGCGTATGCAGTGGGCTATCCATTTTGAGATTGTCTGTTTGGAAATAGGCTTTTCTTGAGCACCTGTAGCATAGGACACAAGGAGTTGCTCTGATTTTCTGAAAGGCTTTGTTCTGTCCAAATAACAACGGAGCTGTCTGTGAATGTCCAAGGAATGTAGCAGTCTCTCCCCTTTGTTTTGAGGATTAGGGTAAAAGGTAGGTAAGTGGATAGCCTGATTCAAGGCTACCCTGGATACTACCTTTGGCATAAAGGAAGGATTGGTTCGTAAGGAAACTCTGACCTGATGGAAAATGATGAAAGGCTGCACAGCCATGAGGGCTTGTAGTTCCGAAACCCTGCGAGCTGAGGTGATAGCCAGAAGGAAGGCCGTTTTCCATGACAAAAATTGCAGTTCTGTTGAAGCAGCTGGCTCAAAAGGAGGCAGGGTCAGTTTTTCTAGAATGAAATTAAGGTCTCAAGCAGGTACTGGTTGCTTCCTTGGGGGTTTTATATTCTTAGCCCCTCTGAGGAACTGTCTTAAGAGGGGGTGAGAGAATAAAGGAGGATCAGTGTTGTATTCTGCAGAAATGGCTGAGGCATAGATTTTGATGGAGGAGAATGAAAGTCCACTGCTTAGCATCTCAGCTAGGTACTGTAATATTTGAGGTAAATTCAGTATTCCGGGATTCTGACCCTTTTTCTGATTCCAGGCACAAAACCGTTTCCATTTTGCGGAGTAGGCTTTTCTAGTAGAAGGCCTTCTGGCCTCCAAAACGACATCCTGCACCTCCTTGGAGAGTAGGGTCCGTTGTGAATTTAAGGAATCTTCCATGCAGCTAGATTGAGTGTTTTCAGCTGACTGTGAAGAGTTTTGAAGTTGTGCTGAGTCAGTAGAAGAGGCATTAGAGGCAGGATCCATGGTGGGGAATGCGTCAGGCTCCTCAGGAGTGGGTACCAGTGTTGTCTTGGCCAGTCTGGAGCAATGAGAATCATCTTTGGTCTGTCTGCTCTGGCTTTTAATAGAACTTTGGGTAGCAGATGAAGAGGTGGAAAGGCATAAACTGTCATTGTTGTCCAACTGAAAGAGAGTGCGTCCACTTTCCAGGCCTGTGGATGAAAGGTCCTTGAGCAGAATTTTGTCAATTGGTAATTTCTGTGGGTGGCAAAGAGATCTATGTCTGGCCTTCCCCATGCTTGAATTATCTTTGTAAAAACTTTTGGATGCAACTTCCATTCGTGTGGATCTGTCATATTTCTGCTTAGGTTGTCTGCCAGTGTGTTTTCCTTGCCTGGCAGGAACTGTGCTTGAAGTTGGATTTGTAATTCCAGAGTCATGTTCCAAAGAGACATGGCTGGCCTGCATAGGGGATATGAATGGGTTCCTCCCTGTTTGTTTATGTACCACATTACTGTGGTGTTGTCTGTCCTTATCAATAGCTGGCCTGGATGCAGTAGGTCTTTGAAAGCCATAATAGCATTTATTACTGCTAGCATTTCCTTTTGATTGATGTGTAGGTGCTTTTCTTTTTGGGATCATTTGCCCTGAATGCACCGATCTGTCATGTCGCCCCAGGCGTAGTCCGAGGCGTCTGTTGTGATGACTTGATTTGCTTGAGGCTTGCAGAATGGGAGACCTGTGTTTCTTTGGAATGCTTGAGCCCACCACAGAAATTCCTTTTAAAGACATGGAATTAGTGGTATAATTGTTTCCAAACTGTGGCTGTGATGAGACCATAAGTTTTTTAGGTACCACTGAAGTTTCCTCATATGCAGCTTTGCACATGGGATTAGCAGGATGCAAGATGCCATGAATCCCAGAGCCTGCAGGATTTTCCTTGCAGTCAGCCTGGTGAAGGTTGCCAGTTTTCTGAAGTATTGAGTTAGTTGCCCTTGTTTCTCTGGCGTGAGGTAGGCCATCTGGGTATTTGTATTCAAGCTGGCACCCAGGAAAATTATTGTTTGAGAGGGTATTAGCCTTGATTTCTTTTTGTTGACTGTGTATCCCAGAGAATTCAACAACCTTATTACAAATGCCAGATGTTTCAGAAGTATGTGTTTGCTGTCCGCTCGGATCAGGCAGTCGTCCAAATATGGGTATATTTGTATCCCTTGAAGTCTGCAGAAGGCAATTACTGATGCCAGGCATTTCGGGAAAACTATGGGCGCAGTAGATAAGCCAAAGGGCAATGCAGAGAATTGATAATGGGTTGAACCTGCAAGAAATCTGAGGTATCGTCTGCAATCTTGTCTGACTGGGACATGCAGGTATGCCTCCTTGAGGTCCAATGTTACCAGCCAAGACTCCTTGCCCAGCATGGGAAGAAGCTGCTGTAATGTGAGCATCTTGAATTTTGGTACGAGTAAAAATGTGTTTAGGATGGATAGGTCCAAAATAGGTCTCCAATCTTTGCCCTTCCTTGGTACCAGGAATAGTCTGGAATAAAAACCCTGACCCTGTTCTTGTGCAGGTACCTCTTGAATAGCTTTCATGTCCACGAGATCTGAAATTTGTTTTTGTGCCTCTGCCCTTTGATTGTGTGGCAGGTTTGGCATGCCTCTCATTTTTGGAAGGGTGTGAAAGTGGAATCTGTAGCCTCTGTCTATAATGTCCAGGATCCATTTGTCTTTTGTGACAATATGCCAATTTTTCGAAAATAATGCCAGTTTTCCCCCTAAAGGTGCTGCCATTTGAGCCTTGCTTGGCATGCAAAGGGGAAAGCCATTGGTTCTGTTTCTGAATGGCTGTGAACTATCCTCACCACCTCTTGGTGTAGGTGCTTGCCATTGTCTGCCTCTAAATGATCCTTGAGATTGCCCTCTACCCCTCGGGCGCCTGTATCTACCTCTTTGAGGTCTGTCCGTGGCTGGAAAGGACCAATTTTTTGAAGGCCAATTTCTACTGAAACGTGGAGGTTGTACCTGTAGGAAATCTTTCACTGTTTGCATTGATTTTGCCTTTTCCTCCATTTTCTTTAATACCTCCTCAGCTTTAACACCAAACAATACATCTTTTTGAAGAGGTGCATCTAGTAATTTAGCTTTGACATGATCTGGTAAGGTTTGCTCTTTGAGCCAAGCATGTCTAAGTATGACTGATCCTGTAACAGCAGCTCTACATGAGGCCTCTAAAGCATCAAAACCCCATTGCAAGGTATGTTTACCCACTTGCTCTGCACTATGCAACAAATCCTGCAACTCCTTCAAGTCTGGTTGTTCAGGTTGTGACATTTTGTTTTTCAACTGAGATAACAGAAACTGTTGATACTTTAACATATGGAACTGACAGTTTAATGCCCTCATGGTTAAGGTGGCCGAGGTGTATACCTTTTTCCCCCACCTTTCTAAAGCTCTGGAATCTCTCTCTGAAGGTAATGGATTTTTGGTAGTGGAAGCCTTAATTCCCTTGGGACCCTGTGAAATAGTTTCTGGGTCAGCCGCATGGCTTTTGTATAGGAATTGGTGTGAATCAGGAACCCGGTAATACCTGTCGGGCTTGACTGGAGCTGGAGGTAAAGAATCTGGGTTAAGGCTGGCCTCTGAATACACATCATCTAGTATGTCTAAGACAGGAGGGATAGCCAGAGGCCTGTGCTGAGGGAGCAATAGGAAATCCCTGAGCCTTTTCTTGGAGTCTGAGTAATCTTGGCCTTCCCAGTGGAAGTGTTCCCTCAAGGTATGTAAGGTTTCCCCAAAAGAGTAGTCCTCAGGGGGGAGACAGAGGGAATGGACTCCTCTGCATCACAATCTTCAAAAGGGGAGTATGAATGTTCCTGGTCTTCAGAATGTTCTGAAGTAATGGAGGCATGGTCCAAGGAAGGGTATTCTTCCTCCACTCTGGGCCTTTTGTCCAAGGGGGTTGAGAACCCCTGATAAGAGTGATCAAATCCTCAGCCATTTTGAGCATCTGCTTTTTAGACATGGGGCCTTGAGAGGGGCCCTGTGGAGCTTGTCTTTTAGTATGCATGGCTGCTTTAGACTTAGTGAAAGCCTTAATGGAAAAAGAAGAAGAAGGCCTGAAGACACCTTGAGAGGTGGCAGGCCTGTCTAAACTCTGAGTTTCCCCGCAAAGAGTGTCTTCGGTATCTGTAGTCGGGGTGTGGGCCAAAGGGCCTGTGACCTCGGGCACAGAAGACACCGCCAATGAAGTGTCATCGGTAGTCAGGGGCTGCGTAGGCGCCTCGCTGAGAACCGGAGCACCTGTAGTCGGCTTTAGCGTGGTGTCGGTAGAAGTTGCGGACCTCGTATGTCGGTCCTTATCTTTGCGTCTTTTACTCAAAACTGGAGTCGGAGTATCCGACGACATAATGTAATTAAACTTTTTTGCCAAAATAGTGTTGGGCGAACTCCGCCCGACACTTAATAGTGCGTCTGT
Organism: Protopterus annectens; assembly: GCF_019279795.1. Taxonomy (NCBI): domain Eukaryota; kingdom Metazoa; phylum Chordata; order Ceratodontiformes; family Protopteridae; genus Protopterus; species Protopterus annectens. The sequence goes on along the minus strand of NC_056743.1, from coordinate 1,705,219,482 downwards.
TGAATGTAGCTCAAAAACGACAGGCCGAGACGTCGTGGTCTGGGCCTAAGCAAGGAATGCAGAGGGAATGAAAATCCTTATATGGTATTTGCTTCCCACATGAAATGCAATTAACTTTGTCTGACATCGGTCTGAGGCAAGAAAAGTTTCCCCAACGGGGTACTTGGCTTTCAAGAAGACTTCGGTTGAAAAATATTTGTAATCTCAGGAGCTGGCCGACCGGCACTTGCGAACTGCTTCTGCTTCAGGCACCGTGCGGCAAGAAAGTGAAGAAAATGGCGTCGGCTGGTTCTTTTATACCCCTGTCGCACTGACGTCAGGGAAGAAGCGACAACATCCAACGCCGGACCTAGACTTTGGAATTCGGCCGACCGAGGACCCGCCTGACGGCAGGAAAACCCATCTGTTATGACTGCAGCTGTATGCACGATGAACATCAGCAGCCCTGCAAGAGGCATCTAAAGAATCAAAACCACATTGCAAAGTATGTTTTCAAACTTGTTCAGCAGAATGCATTAAATCCTGTAAGTCTTTCTTTTCCACACAGTCAGGAATCAACATCATTTTCTGTTTAAGCAGTCCAATAACATGTTGCTGATATTTTAACATATGAAATTGGCAGCTTAAAGCTCTAATGGCCAAGGTTGCTGAAGTGTAAACCTTTTTACCCCATTTATCCAGCGCCCTGGAGTCTCTATCAAAAGGGGTAGGATTTTTAGCGGTAGAAGCTTTAATGCCCTTGGGCCCCTGTGAAATAGTCTCTGGATCTGCAAAAGGATTTTTGAAAAGGAACTTGTGGGAATCAGGGACCCTGTAGTATCTGTCAGGTTTACTGGGAGCAGGAGGCAGGGTATCAGGGGCCAAACTGGATTCCGAAAAAGCATCATCAACCATGTCTAGTACAGGAGAAATAGCCAAAGGCCTATGCTGATGTAGGAGAAAGAAATCCCTAAGTCTCTTTTTTGAATCAGGAAATTCCTGGCTTTCCCAGTGAAAATGCTCCCTTAGAGTATGCAAGGTTTCCCCAAAAGAAAAATGTTCAGGAGGGGAGGCAGAGGGAATACAGTCCTCTGCATCAGAAGCCTCATAAGTAAGTAAGGACAAATCAGGGTCATCAGAAGAGTCAGAAAAAACAGAATCCTGATCAGAAGATTCATAATCAAGCTCAGCCCTAGGCCTCTTAGAAGGGGGGGGGGGGGTTAGCTACCCCTGATTAGAGTTATTAGATCTTCAGACATTTTTATCATTTGTTTTTTAGGCTTAGAGGCCTGAGCATGTGGCCTGGGCGTCATTTTTTTAGACATGGATCGAGATTTAGGCCTTAGTAATGAAGGAGGCGTTGATTTAATATGCAAGTCCGAAGGTCTGAATACACCCTCAGAAGCCTGTGCCTGCACAGCAGCTCTGGACCCATCCAAGGTAGAGACATCCGTGGGTTCCATAGTTGAGGTATCTCACGGCAGCCTGTCTCTGTCTTTCTTTGCGTTTTTTTTGGAATCCTGGTAGTCGGATGGCTAACCGACAACATTTTTGGATAATTAAACTGAGAACCAAAATATTTAGAGGCAAAAATATACTGAAGACGGACAGTCATCATCTTCTTTTGGCTGTTCCCATTAGGGGTCGCCACAGCGGATCATCTGCTTCCATTTCTTCCTGTTCTCTGCATAATGCTCTTTCACACCAACCGCCTGCATGTCCTCTCTCACCACATCCGTAAACCTTATCTTAGGCCTTCCTCTTTTCCTCTTACCTGGCAGCTCCATCCTTAGCATCCTTTTCCCCAATATACCCAGCATCCCTCCTCAGCACATGTCCAAACCAACGCAATCTCGCCTCTCTTGCTTTGTCTCCAAACTGTCCAACCTTTGCTGACCCTCTAATATACTGATTCCTAATCCTGTCCATCCTAGTCACACCCCAGTGCAAATCTTAACATCTTTAACTCTGCCACATCCAGCTCTGACTCCTGCCTTTTCGTCAATGCTACCGTCTCCAACCCATATAACATAGCTGGTCTCACTACCCTCTTGTAGACATGCCCTTTCACTCTTATTGCTACCCGTCTGTCACAAATCACTCCTGACACTCTTCTCCACCCATTCCACCCTGCCTGTACTCTCCTTCACCTCTCTTTCACACTCACCATTACTCTGAACTGTTGATTCCAAGTACTTAAACTCATCCACCTTTACCAACTCTACTCCCTGCATCCTCACCATTCCTCTACCCTCCCTCTCATTTACACACATATATTGTTTTAGCCCTGCTGACCTTCATTCCTCTCCTCTCTAAAGCATATCTCCTCCTCTCCAGGGTCTCCTCAACCTGGTCCCTACTCTCACTACATATCACAATGTCATCTGCAAAAATCATAGTCCACGGGGCCTCCTGTCTGATCTCATCTGTCAACCTGTCCAGCAGATCCTTGATGTAATCCCACCTCCACCTTAAATGTATCTGTCACTCCCACCGCAGTCCTCACCAATGTCACACTACCCTTGTACATATCCTGTACCACTCTTACATACTTCTCTGCCACTCCCGACTTCCTCATACAATACCACAACTCCTCTCTAGGCACCCTGTCATATGCTTTCTCTAAGTCCACAAAGACACAATGCAACTCCTTCTGACCTTCTGTGTATTTCTCCAACAACACTGAGCAAATATTGCATCTGTAGTGCTCTTTCCTGGCATGAAACCATACTGCTGATCACTAATCATCACCTCCCTTCTTAACCTAGCTTCCACTACTCTTTCCCATAACTTCAAGCTGTGACTGATCAATTTTATCCCCCTGTAGTTACTGCAGCTCTGCCCATCACCCTTATTCTTAAAGATAGGTACCAAAACACTTTCTCCACTCCTCAGGCATCCGCTGACTTTCCAAAATTTCATTAAATAATCTGGTTAAAAATTCCACTGCCATTTCTCCTAAGCACCTCCATGCTTCCACAGGTATGTCATCTGGGCCAACAGCCTTTCCATTCTTCATCCTCTTCATAGCTGCCCTTACTTCCTCCTTGCTAATCTGTTTCACTTCCTGATTCACTATCCCCACATCATCCAACCTTCTCTCTCTCTCATTCTCTTCATTCATCAGCCCTTCAAAGTACTCTTTCCATCTACTCAACACACTCTCCTCACTTGTGAGTACGTTTCCCTCACTGTCCTTTATCACCCTTACCTGCTGCACATCTTTCCCAGCTCTTTCCCTCTGTCTAGCCAATCTGTAGGTTCATAGGTTCATACTAGGCTATCTGCCCAAGGGCATTTATAAGCCTAGCCCATAGTTATGTGGCTTTCGCCACCCCTTTAGTTTGAATAAAAACTATGCCTATCATTTTTCTGTGCCTCTGTCAAGCAGTGACACTGAAGTAATCCCTGGGGTATATCTGCAATCTCCCATCCATTGGTCAAGATTCCTCTTGAACAAGGCCAGCGAGGTGCTCTGCCTCACATGTACCGGGATTTTGTTCCACAGCATAGGGAGTCTCTGGGTGATGAATCTGTCCCTCCAGCACGTTCTATTTATAACCGTGTCAAGGTTTAAGTCTCCGCCCTTGTGGTTCTGAGGGATATAGATTTTTGAGGTGAAGCATATTCATCAAATCTGGGTTTGACATGGCCTTATATGGCAGGCACAGGTCACCTCTGAGCAAGCGGTATGAGACTGAATAAAGCTGGAGTTCTTTCAGTCGGGCAGCATAAGACATATTTGTGAGACCCATTATCCTTTTGGTGAGGAACTTTGGGGCCTTTCAAGCTGCAGCAGGTGTCTGGTCAGATACATTCGAACGGGCATTGTACTCGATCATAGGTCTAATGAGTGATGAGTACAGGGGGACGATGACCTCCCTTGATCTAGATGTGAATCCCTTCATGATCAGGTGGGCGATATAGAAGGTTTTCCTAACTACTTTAGCAACATGAGTGTCAAACGAAAGACTACTGTCAACTTGGGTCCCCAGATCCCTGATGACTTTTTCTGTGCCTAGTGGATTGTCACCTATATGGTAGCTAGGGGTAACCTTGTTTTTCCGAAGGGTATGACTATGCATTTTTGGCGTTTAACTTCAGGCCATGGCTCTGGCACCAGTTATCCGTTTCTGTGAGGCCCTTCTGGAGGATATCTGTGTCAGATGTGTTTTCGACTATGGCCAGTTTGCAGTCATCTGCAAACTTTGTCAGCCATAACCCTCCTGTGTTTGCTTGTACTTCAGAAAAGTAGATGCCGAACAAGAGTGGACCCAGGACTGAGCCCTGTGGGACACCACTTGTGACAGGCTTTGAGTCTGACATGGCTCCAGCAACTCTGACCCTGTGGGTTCTGTCGCTAGCCAGTTTGCAACCCATCTTGTGATGTATGGGTTTACATTCAAGCTGATGAGTTTTTCGATGATACCTGAGTGGGGTATTGTGTCAAGGCCTTTGCCAGGTCGAGGTAGGCTGTATGGACTGCCTTTCCTCATCAATGGCCTTGGTGACTGTCTCAAAAAGTCAACCAAGTTTAAGAGGCAGGATCTGCCTTTGACAAAGCCAAACTGGGTTGGATCCAAAGTCTGCAAGTTCCCTATGTCTTTATTTATGAGTTCCATTATGATCTCTCCATGGCTTTGCAGATAAGGCTTGTCAAGCTAATGGGCGGTAATTTCCAGGGTCTGTGGAGGCACCGCCCTTATGAAGTGGGACCACAGTCACCGTCGCCACTCCTTGGAGTGTATCCTGAGGTGAGGCTAAGATTAAACAGCTGTCCTAACTGTGGGTTTAATTCCTCGTTGAGTTCATGAAGCACACAGCCGGGGACACCATCCAGTCCCATGGATGCTGTGTTTTTTGCCTTGGTGAGGGCAGTTCTCACCTGGGTGTTGGAGATGTTTGGGGGCTACAATCCTCTGGAATAGATATCTCTCCTTTTGGGGGGGAGGGGGGGGGAAGTTTGCACTGAACCTGTCAGCCAGTATGTTAGCAATGTGTGTAGGTTCAGTAATTTTCACATCATTTTGAACTAATTCTGAGCATATCTGGGAGTTTCCTCCTAGGTTTCTAACATAGCTAAAGAAGGCCTTATGATTGTCTTTAGAGTCCTTGGCGATTTTTCTCTCAAAATTTGCCTTGGATGATTTTATGAGAGCTCTTAGTTTTTTACTTATAATGATCAAAGGTGTCTTACCTTTCAAGGATTTTGCTCTATCTTGTAGTAGCTTCCTCCTTTTGTTGTAGAGCTTGTTTATGGCTGGGGTCCACCAGACTGGACGCTTGCCTTTGGTACAGAGAGTCTTAGTTTTGTTTGGGATTGCCTGATCCATGCAGTCCTGTAGGTGCTGGTAGAAGGCATTTGTAAGTGATTCAGCGGTTTGAGTAATGTTTACCACTGGCTCAGGGGCCTTAAAGGAGACCACACTAGTTTTTAGAAGTGTGAAATCGGCTTTTGAGAAGTTTTTCTCTGTGGTCTTTTTTGTTTCAGGTGGGGGATGAGGACCTCCAGCGAGATTAGTTTATGATCTGATCTCACCAGTGAGGGGTATACTTCCGGTGTTGAACATTTTGATCCCATGTTCGTGATGATGAGATCAAGTATGTTTTCACCTCTTGTGGGGATGGTGACTAGTTGTTCCATGGCATTTGAGTTTATGAACTCCAGGAATCTTTGGGTTAGAGTGTTCGGGCTTGAGTAGTGTTCCCAGTCTATATTAGGGTAGTTGAAGTCACCTAGTATGATGGTGTTTGGAGATACATTTATCCCCTCCAATGTTTTCAGGAAGGCCATGTGAGGTTCCTGAGTTTGAGAGGGTGGCCTGTAACAGGTCCTTTTCTCCCTCTTTAGTGTCCAATCTGTCATACAACTCTCTATATGCCTTATCCTTAGCCTTCACCACCTCTCTCTTTGCCATGCGCCTCATTCTCCTTATACCCATGTCTACCTTCTTCATCTCTTTGACAATCCCACTTTGGATAGTGCGCTGATTAAATAAAGCACACAACCCACAGCAAGGTACGTCATGGTCAGGGCCAAGGCAAGGAATACAGTACGAATGAAAATCTTTATGAGGTATTTGCTTTCCACAAGTTATGCAATTATTAACTTTTACTGACATCGGTAAGGAGCAAGAAAAAAAAAAAAAGTTTCCCCAACGGGGTACTTAGCTTTTAGTTGAAGACTTCAGTTCTGAAACTCGAAAATGAAAATTTCAGGATTTAGCCAACCAGCACTTGCGAACTGCTTCTGCTTCGGGCACCGCACGGCAAGAAAGACTGATGTAATGGCGTCGGCTGCATGTTTTATACCATTGACGACCTGATGTCATGGAAGAAGGGACAGCAACTGACGCAGGACCCAAAACTTTGTTAATCAGGCTGACTGAGGGCAACCTGCAAGCAGATTACCCAAATGTAATGACTGCAACAGTGAAACACAAAGTACATCCTGCAGGAAAGTGTTTTACGAGACAGAGATCTGGAATTTGTCTCCAAAGACCATCTTTTCTTGGGACTAGAAACATTCTTGGGTAAAAAGCACAGTTGTGTACACTTACCATAAATGTAGATGTTCGAGTGTATTCACTGTTGCAGTCATTGCATTTGGGTAATCTGCTGGCAGGTTGCCCTCAGTCGGACTGAATTCCAAAGTCTTGGGTCCTGCGTCTGTTGCTGTCTCCTCTTCCATGACGTCAGGTCATCAGGGGTATAAAACAAGCAGCCAACTCCATTTTCTTTAGTTTTTCTCCCCCAAGATGTCAGGTGCTCCCAAAAAGGTAGCACAAATATGAATATATAGATATATACATATATATATATATATATATATATATATATATATATATATATATATATAAATAAATAACTATATATACATGCATCAATACAAACTTTACCTTCATCTACAAGCAAATACACCACATAGGTTGTAGAAGATAGAGAAGGAAAGATAAACTCCAGAATGAAAGGGGGATGGCAGGCGGGTAACCTGGACTGCAACAGTAAATACACTCGAACATCTACATTTATGGTAAGTGTACACAACTGTACTATGTTCTTCATGTTTCACTTTTGCAGTCATTACATTTGGGTAGAATCCCAAAGCTATGGATGGGAGGCTGGAGCTAAACAACGTTAGGGGTGGCTATAAGGCCCTGCAAAACTGCAGTGGCAAAACCTGCCCTGGACTTAGAGTAGAGAGGCAAATGATAATGCTTTGTAAAGGTGTGACCAGAGCTCCAAGTAGCAGCCTCTACAATGTCTTTGGTTGGTACTCCTCTGAGAAAGGCTGCTGATGTAGCTGCAGCTCTGGTGGAATGAGACCTAATGCCCTTGGGCACAGGTTTGCCATGGTGTAAGTAGCAGAAACGAATGCAGTGGCTTATCCACTTTGAAACAGCCTTTCCTTCTGATCCTGCAGCATATGTCACTAGTAATTGCTCAGTTGTTCTTAGAGCTTTTGTCCTGCTCAAGTAGAATCTTAGCTGTTTGTGTACATCCAAGGAATGCAGAATTCTCTCCCCCTTGTTCTGTGGATTTGGATAAAAGGTTGGCAGATGAACAGTTTTGGTTAAGAGCCACACACAAAACCACCTTAGGCATAAATGAAGGATTGGTCCTCAGAGACACCCTGTCTGGGTAAAATATGATAAAAGGCTCCACAGCCATGAGGGCCTGAAGCTCTGAGACTCTTCTTGCTGAAGTAATTGCTAGGAGCAGAGCCGTTTTACATAAGAACTTTATATCTGCAGTAGCAGCTGTTTCAAATGGAGGCAGGGTGAGCTTTTCCAACACATAATTGAGGTCCCATGGAGGTACTGATGATCTTCTGGGAGGCCTTACATTTTTGGGTCCTTTAAGATTCTGCTTTAGTAAAGGATGAGAAAAGATTGGTGGCTCTGTATTGTAATGAGCTGAAATGGCAGAGGCATGGATTTTTATGGATGAGAAAGATAGGCCTTTGTCAAGCATCTCTGTCAAGTATTGTAATATCTGTGGAATATTTGGTTCTGCTGTATCAGTTCCTTGTGCTTGATTCCAGGAACAGAATCTCTTCCATTTATCAGCATAAGATTTTCTAGTACTAGGCCTTCTGGCTTCCAAAATGACCTCCATCACAGCTTTACTGAGAGATGATGTTTGCATAACTACATGATCAGCCATGCTGCCAGGTTCAGTGTTTGGAGCGGATTGTGCAGGATCTGATTGTGTTGCTGGGACAGTAATTGAGGCCTTTGAGGTAAGGTCCAAGCTGGGTATTGAGATAAGTTCCTTAGGTACCAGTATTGGTGGGGCCAATCCGAGACAATTAGTATCATCTTTTGTTTCTCTTGTCTGACTTGTAATAGGACCTTGGGAAGAAGAGGCAGAGGAGGAAAGGCATAAACTGATGGGTTTTTCCAACTGAAGGATAGGGTGTCCACTTTCCATGCTTGTCTGTGATAAGTCCTTGTGCAGAATCTTTTCAATTGATAATTTTGAGGAGAGGCAAATAGATCTATGTCCGGGCTCCCCCATTTCTTTGTTATCATGCTGAAGACTTGTGGATCTAGTTTCCACTTGTGACGGTCCATAAGGTTTCTGCTTAAATAGTCTGCCAGAGTATTTTGTTTTCCTGGCAGGAATTGAGCTTGAAGATGTACTTGGTAAGTCAAAGCTGTGTCCCACAGTGCTATGGCTAATCTGCAAAGGGGGTATGAGTGTGTACCCCCCTGCTTGTTTATATACCACATAACCGTGGAGTTGTCCGTCTTTATCAGTAGTTGTCCTGGATGAAGTAAGTCCTTGAAGACTGTCAGGGCATTTTGAACAGCTAACATCTCTTTTTGGTTGATATGCAGATGCATTTATTTTGGGGTCCATGTGCCCTGAATGCATCTTCCCGCCAGGTGGGCCCCCATGCATAATCTGATGCATCTGTTGTTAAGGTTTGGCTGGCAGGGGGTACAGTGAAGGGCCGTCCCATGTTTTGGTGACATGCCTTTGCCCACCATAGAAAAGTACAGTTGTGTACACTTACCATAAATGTAGATGTTCGAGTGTATTCACTGTTGCAGTCATTACAATTGGATTATCCTGCTGGCAGGCTACCCTCAGTCGGCCTGAATTCCAAAGTCTAGGTCTGGCGTCGGTTGTTGTCACCTCTTCCTTGACGTCAGTGCGCCAGGGGTACAAAAGATGCAGCCGACGCCATTTTCTTCAGTTTTTCTTGCCCCAGATGTCAGGTGCCCCCAAAAGGGTAGGCTAAAAATATGTAAATAAAACATGCATGCACCAAAGTAAATATTTTGCCTTCATCTACAAGCAAATACACCACATAGGTTTTATAGAATAGAGAAATACAGACAAGTTCCAGCAAAGAAATGGGGGACGGCGGGTAGGTAACCTGGACTGCAACAGTGAATACACTCGAACATCTACATTTATGGTAAGTGTACACAACTGTCCTATGTTCTTCGTGTTTCACTGTTGCAGTCATTACAATTGGGTTGAATCCCAAAGCTAAGGTTGGGAGGCTGGAGCTAAATAGCCTTAGGAGTGGCTATTAGTACCTACAGTACTGCAGTGGAAAAGCCTGCCCTGGATTTATTGTAGAGAGGTAAGTGAAGGTGCTTTGTGAAGGTGTGTACTGAACTCCAAGTAGCAGCCTCTAAAATATCTTTGGTTGGTACTCCCCTGGGGAAGGCTGCTGAAGTGGCTGCTGCTCTAGCTGAATGTGGCCTAATGCCCTTAGGTACTGGCTTGCCATGTTGTGAATAGCAGAAACAAATGCAGTGGCCTATCCACTTTGAAATACTCTGCTTTGAGATAGCCTTTCCTTGTGATCCTGCAGCATATGCCACTAGTAATTGCTCTGTCTTTCCGAAAGCTTTGGTTTTGTTCAAATAGAAGTGTAGCTGTCTGTGTATATCCAAAGAATGCAGAATTCTCTCCCTCTTATTCTGTGGGTTTGGATAAAAGGTAGGCAGATGAATGGTTTGGTTAAGGGCCACACTGGACACTACCTTAGGCATAAATGTTGGGTTTGTCCTCAGAGAAACCCTGTCTGGATAAAAAAACGATAAAAGGTTCCACAGCCATGAGTGCCTGTAGCTCTGAGACTCGTCTTGCAGAAGTTATTGCTAGGAGCAGAGCTGTTTTCCAACATAAAAACTTTATATCAGCTGTAGCGGCTGGCTCAAAAGGAGGCAGGGTGAGTTTTTCTAAGACATAATTGAGGTCCCATGAAGGTATTGGTGATCTCCTTGGAGGCCTTAAAATCTTTGGCCCCTCTGAGGTACTGCCTTAATAAAGGATGAGAAAAGATTGGTGGCTCTGTATTGTAATGAGCCAAAATGGCAGAGGCATGAATTTTTATAGATGAAAAGGATAGGCCTTTGTCCAGCATCTCAGTCAAGTATTGCAAAATCTGAGGAATATTTGGTAAAGCTGTGTCAATTCCTTGTGCCTGGTTCCAAGCACAGAATCTCTTCCATTTTCCAGCATAGGATTTTCTAGTACCAGGCCTCCTGGCCTCCAGAATGACATCCATCACCGCTTTAGTGAGAGGTGTGTTTTGTATGTCTACATTATCCGCCATGCTGCCAGATTTAAGGTCTTGAGTTGGCTGTGCAGGATCTGATTGTTCTGCTGGGACAGTAGATGAGGCACTTGAGGCAAGGTCCAGGCTGGGCATTGAGACAAGTTCCTAAGGATTGGATACCAGTACTGGCGTGGCCAGTCTGGGGCAATCAGTATCATTTTTGGCTTCTCCTGTCTGACCTTTAGGAGTACCTTGGGGAGGAGAGGCAGAGGAGGAAAGCCATATACTGTTAAGTTTTTCCAGCTGAAAGATCAGGCATCCGCTTTCCATGCTTGTCTGTGATAAGTCCTTGCGCAGAATCTCTTTAGTTGGCAGTTGTGAGATGAGGCAAACAGATGTATGTCCGGACATCCCCATTTCCTTGTTACCATGCTGAAGACTTGTGGATCCAATTTCCACTCGTGGGGATCCATGAGGTTTCTGCTTAGTTCGCCTGCCAGAGTATTTATCTTTCCTGGCAGGAATTGTGCCTGCAGATGTACTTGGTAAGTCAATGCTGTGTCCCACAAAGTCATGGCCAGTCTGCAAAGGGGGTAAGAATGAGTTCCTCCCTGCTTGTTTATATACCACATGACCGTGGTATTGTCTGTCTTTATCAGTAGTTGTCCCGGATTTAGTAGGTCCTTGAAGGCTGTCAGGGCATTTTGAACAGCTAGCATCTCTTTTTGATTGATATGTAGATGCATTTGGTTTGCGGACCATGTGACTTGAATACATCTTCCTGCCATGTGGACTCCCCAGGCAATATCCGATGCATCCGTTGTTAATGTCTGTGTGGCTGGGGGTAGAGTGAATGGCTGTCCCTTGTTCTGGTGACAAGCCTTCTCCCACCATCGAAACTCCCGTTGCAGGAAGGGAATGAGAGTAGCTATTGTTTCCAGTTCGTTGACTGTGTACCCTAGGCATGGTAGTAATCTCTTTACAAACGCCAGATGCTGTAGTAGAATGTCCTTGTTCTCTGCCTGAATGAGGCAGTCATCCAAGTAAGGATATATTTGTATTCCTCTTTGTCTGCAGAATGCAATTACTGGTGCCAGGCACTTTGTGAAGACCCTGGGCGCAGTAGATAAGCCAAAGGGCAGTGCAGAGAATTGGTAGTGGATTGAGCCAGCTTTGAATCTGAGGTATCTTCTGCATATAAGTCTGATTGGGACATGCAGGTATGCCTCTTTTAGATCTAAAGTTACAAGCCAAGCCTTCTTGCCCAACATGGGCAGAAGATGCTGTAGAGTCAACATTTTGAATTTTGGAATATCCAGATATGTGTTTAGAATAGATAGGTCCAGTATTGGTTTCCAGGTTTTGTCCTTTCTGGGTACCAAGAACAGTCTTGAATAGAATCCTTGTCCCTGCTCTTGCTCTGGCACTTTTTGAATGTCCCTCATGTCCATGAGGGATGAGACTTGTTTTTGTGCCTCTACCCATTGATGTTTTGGCAAGTCTGGCCAACCGTTTCCCCTTGTCAGGGTATGGAAGTGAAACTTGTAGCCTTGTGACACTATGTCAAAGACTCATTTGTCCTGGGTTATTATGTGCCAATTTTGAGAAAAAAGTGATAGCTTTCCCCCTAAAGGTGCTGCCAGAAGATAAGTGCTTGGCGCAGGCAGGAGGAAGTCATTGGGACTGTTTCCTGTATGGCTGTGATTGGTCTTCTCCAGTTTTGGAGGTAGAAGCACCCCATTGTTTAGACCTGTATGAACCTTGGGGCTGGGATCTGCCTCAAGGGCATCTGTATCTGCCCCTTTGTGGCCTGACACTGGAAAGGACCAATTCTTTGTAGGCCAGTGTCTGCTAAATCTTGGTGGCTGTCCCTGTAAGAAATCCTTGATTGTTTGCATAGATTTAGCTTTGTCCTCCATTTTCTTTAACACCTCTTCTGCTTTAACACCAAACAAAGCATCATGCTGTAATGGAGCATTTAATAATTTTGCCTTTTCATGGATCAGGTAGATTTTGTTCCTTTAGCCAAGCATGCCTCCTAATGACAGAACCCGTAACTGCGGCCCTGCAGGAGGCATCCAGAGAATCAAAACCACATTACAAGGTATGCTTTCCAACTTGTTCAGCTGCATGCAATAAATCCTGCATTTCTTTGTTTTCTGCACATTCAGAATTTATCAACATTTTCTGTTTAAGCAGTGACATAATATATTGCTGATGTTTGAGCATATGAAACTGACAATTTAAAGCCCTTACAACCAAGGTATCAGAAGTGTAAATCTTTTTTCCCCATCTGTCCAGTGCCCTAGAATCCCTGTCAGAGGGAGTAGGGTTTTTTGCAGTGAAAGCCTTGACCCCTTTGGTACCCTGAGAGATGGTTTCTGGGTCAGCAGCAGGGCTTTTGAAAAATAATTTATGAGAGTCAGGAACCCTGTAGTACCTGTCCGGCTTAACAGGAGCTGGAGGTAAGGAGTCAGGGGTCAGACTGGACTCTGAAAATACATCATCTACAATGTCTAACAGGTGGAATAGCTAGGGGCCTGTGTTGTAGTAGTAAAAGGAAGTCTCTGAGCCTTTTCTTAGATTCAGAATAATCTTGACTCTCCCACTGGAAATGCTCCCTCATGGTATGTAAAGTTTCCCCAAAGGAATAATCCTCAGGAGGAGAGGCTGAAGGGATAGATTTTTCAGCATCAGAATCCTCATAGGGAGGAAGAAAGTATTCCTGATCACAAGAGGAATCAGATGAAATGGAAATCTGATCTGAAGATTCATATTCTGTCTCTTGCCTAGGCCTCTTATCAGGAGGGGGATGGGAACCCCTGATCAAAGTAATTAGGTCTTCGGCCATTTTGAGCATCTGTATTTTAGGCATGGAGGCCTGTCCATGAGGCTGTTGTACTTGTTTCTTTGTCTTTACAGGTGCTTTAGTCTTTGCCTTAGAAGCTGAAGTCGTTTTAACATACAATTGAGTAGGTCTGAAAACATCCTCAGAAGCCGATGCCTGCTCAGCGGCTCCAGACCCATCTGAGGGAATAGTTTCTGAAGGTCCAATACCTTCAGCTTCCAGAGGCCTGGTCGACTCCACATGGGTGTCGGTAGCGGCCTGCGAGTCTAAAGTAGCGGTCGTCAGGGGCTGCGAAGGTGCCTCACTGAGAAACGGCAACTGGCTTAGAAGAAGCCTTGTCGTCGCTTTTGGACCTCAGATGCCTGTCCTTTTCTTTGCACTTCTTGTGAATTCCGGTAGTCGGATGGCTATCCAACAACACTGTATAGTTAAATCTTCTGCCAAAATAGTGAAATGCAAAATCGTACCGATGCTTAATAGTGCGTTGGTTAAATCTAGCACAAAACCGAAAACTAGCAACGTTGTGGTCAGGGCCTAGGCAAGGAATACAGTAAGAATGAAAGTCCTTATGAGGTATTTGCTTCCCACAAGAAATACAATTAACTTTTTCTGACATCGGTCTGGAGCAAGAAAAAAGTTTCCCCAATGGGGTACTTAGCTTTTTAGTGAAGACTTCGGATCTGAAATTCGAACACGAAAATCTCAGGAGTCGGCCGACCGGCACTTGCGAACTGCTTTTGCTTCGGGCACCGTGCTGCAAGAAAGACTGAAGAAAATGGCATCGGCTACATCTTTTATACCTCTGGCGCACTGACGTCAGGGAAGAGGTGACAGCAACCGACGCCGGACCTAGACTTTGGAATTCAGGCTGACTGGCGGTAGCCTGCCAGCAGGATAACCCAATTGTAATGACTGCAACAGTGAAACACGAAGAACATCTCCTGTTGTAGGCAGGGAATGAGGGGAATCATTGTTTCCAGACTGTGACAATGTTGACTCCATAAACTTTTTAGGTACCATTGAAGTTTCCTCATATGCAGTCTTGCAAATGGAATCAGTAAGATGCAGGATGCCATGAAGCCCAAAGTCTACAGAGTTTGTCTTGCAGATAACTGGGTTTTTGTTGCCATCAGTTTGAAGTAAGTAGTCAGTTGCCTTTGCTTATCTGGCGTGAGGAAAGCCATCTGGGCAGTTGTATTCAAGCTTGCACCCAGGAATGTTATCTTTTGAGAGGGTACCAGTTGTGATTTCTTTTCGTTTATTGTGTACCCTAGGCATGTTAAAAGCCTTTTCAGAAACGCCAGGTGCTGAAGAAGAATGTCCTTGTTCTCTGCTTGAATGAGACAGTCGTCCAAGTAAGGATATATTTGTATACTTTGTCTGCAAGAAAATTACTGGTGCCAGGCACTTTGTAAAGACCCTGGGAGCAGTAGATAAGCCAAAGGGCAGTGCAGAGAATTGGTAATGCATTAAGCCAGCCTTGAAATGGAAGTATCTTCTGCACGATTCCCTTATTGGGACATGCAGGTATGCCTCTTTTAGGTCTAATGTCACCAGCCAAGCATTCTTGTCCAGCATGGGCAAAAGCTGCTGCAAATTCAGCATTTTTAATTTTGGAATGTCCAGGAATGTGTTCAAAATTGATAAACCAAGTACTGGCCGCCAGGCCTTGTCCTTTCTGGGTACCAAGAACAGTCTTGAGTAAAAACCTTGTCCTTTTTCCTGTTCTGGTACTGGCTGAATAGCTCCCATATCCATGAGGGAAGTAAGCTGTTTCTGTGCCTCTGCCCATTGATTTTTTGGCAGATCTGGCCAACCGTTTGCCATTGGCAGAGTATGGAAATGGAATCTGTATCCCTGTGATACTATGTTTAGCATCCGCTTGTCCTGGGTTATTAACTGCCAATTTTGAGCAAAAAGTGCTAATTTACCCCCTAATGGTGCTGCCAAAAGGTAGGTGCTTGGTGAAGGCAGAGGGAAGTCATTGGGACTGTTTTCTGTAGGGTTGCGCTTTATCTCCTCCAGATTTGGAGGTAGAAGCACCCCATTGCTTTGACCTGTAAGAATCTTGTACCTGGTATCTGGAACCTTTAGGGAGTCTGGATTTGCCCCGTTGAGCTCTGTCGGACACAGGAAAGGACCAATTTTTTGTTGGCCAGTGTCTACTGAATCTTGGTGGCTGCACTTGTAAGAAGTCTTTTACAGTTTGCATAGACTTAGCTTTGTCTTCCATTTTCTTTAAAACCTCTTCTGCCTTAATACCAAACAGAGTATCATGCTGTAAAGGTGCATCCAGTAATTTAGCTTTAACATGATCAGGCCAATTTTGCTCTTTTAGCCAGGCATGCCTCCTAATCACAGATCAAATAACTGTGGCCCTGCATGAGGCCTCTAAGGAATCAAAACCACATTGCAAAGTATGCTTTCCAACTTGTTCAGCTGCATGTAATAATTCCTGCAATTCTTTACTTTCTGCACATTCAGAAATCAACATCATTTTCTGTTTCAGCAATCCCATAACATGTTGTTCATACTTGAGCATATGAAACTGGCAGTTTAAGGCCCTAATTGCCAAGGTTGCAGATGTATAAACCTTCTTTCTCCATCTATCCAGTGCCCTTGAATCTCTGTCAGAGGGGGTAGGATTTTTTGCTGTTGAGGCCTTAACTCCCTTTGGACCCTGTGAAATAGTTTCAGGGTCAGCAGCAGGGTTTCTAAATAAAAATGTGTGTGAGTCAGGGACCCTGTAATATCGGTCAAGCTTGCTGGGAGCCGGAGGTAAGTTGTCAGGAGTCCAGCTTGACACCGAAAACACATCATCCACAACGTCTAAAACAGGGGGTATGGCTAAAGGCCTGTGCGGAGGGAGAAGAAGGAAATCCCTGAGCCTCTTTTTTGATTCTGAGAAATCTTGACTCTCCCAGTGAAAATGCTCCCTCAAAGTATGCAAGGTTTCTCCAAATGAATAATCCTCAGGAGATGATGCAGATGGGATAGATTCCTCTGCATCAGAATCCTCATAGGGAGGTATAGATAATTCCTGATCAGAAGAGGAATCAGAAGAAATAGAAACCTAATCTGAAGATTCATAATCAGCGTCTTGCCTAGGTCTCTTATCAGGAGGGAGTTGGGAACCCCTGATCAAGGTAATAAGGTCTTCAGCCATTTTGATCATCTGTTTTTTAGGCATAGCGGCCTGTGCACGTGGCTCATGCGTCAGTTTTTTAGCTTTAGAAGTTGCTTTTGTCTTTGGTTTTGCAGCTGTTGTCGGTTTTATATAGAAATGTTGAGGCCTGAATACACCCTCAGAAGCCGGTGCCTGCTCAGCAGCTCCGGACCCATCCAAGGGAGAGACATCTGTGGGTACAATACTTTGAGTATCTCGTGGCGTGCCGGACTCCACATGGGTCTCGGTAGGGGCCTGCGACTCGAAAGTAGCGGGTATCAGGAGCTGCAAAAGCACCTCACTGAGTACCGGAGAACCGGCGACTGGCTTAGGAGAAGCTTTGTCGTCGGTTTTGGACCTCGCGACGGTCTGTCTCTGTCCTTTTCTTTGCGTTTTATGCGTACTCCGGTAGTCGGATTGCTATTTGATGACATTTCAGGGTAGTTAAATCTGTTTCCAAAATATTGTGAGGCAAAAATATACCGAAGTTTAATAGTGCGTTGGTTAAATCTAGCACAAAACCGACAGCCAGGCATGTTGTGATCAGGGCCTAGACAAGGAATACAGTATAAATGGAAATCCTTATGGAGGTATTTGCTTTCCACAAGTAATACAATTATTAACTTTTTCTGACATCGGTATGGAGCAAGAAAAAAAAGTTTCCCCAACAGGGTACTTAGCTTTAGTGAAGACTTAGGTTCTGAAACTCGAAAATTTCAGGAGTTGGCCGACCGGCACTTGCGAACTGCTTCTGCTTCGGGCACCGCGCAGCAAGAAAGACTAAAGAAAATGGCGTTGGCTGCTTGTTTTATACCTCTGACAACCTGACGTCATAGAAGAGGAGACAGCAACCGACGCAGGACCCAAGACTTTGGAATTCAGGCCGACTGAGGGCAACCTGCCAGCAGATTACCCAAATGTAATGACTGCAACAGTGAAACAAGAAGAACATCCCCTTGCCTCTCTGATCCCAAGGAACAGGCTGTATGGTGCCCTGAGACCTCAGTTAAGAAAGAAAGTCTGGTAAAACCTGCATCTGACTTGAAGGGGGCTGTGGAATACCCAGGAAAGGAGGGAGATTCTTCCAAGTCATGAAGTAACCTTTTTGGATCATGGACAAAACCCAGGCATCCTGAGTGATCCCTGTCCAGGCTGTAAAAGAAAGGCACAGAGAAATAGGGGTATGACTTGGAAGAAAACCTTGGTAGTCACACAGAACTGGGTTCTGGCCTGAAAGGACTGCTGAGAAGAGGGAACTGAAGAAGATTATTTCGTCTTAGGGGGGTCTTCTAGAAGACTTCTTAGATCTAGAAACAGAAGAAGAGGCTGAACGCGCTGGTCTCCTAATAAAAGATGTTTTGACAGGCAAGTTTCTATTAAATTTAGGGACCAGTGAAGCAAACACATGTTTAAGGTCTTGGGAATTGCTTTCCTTTCTCTTGCAGAGCTTTAAATAGCTCTGCAGCCTCTGATCCAAAAAGAGCATTCTTGCCCAAAGGAGGATCAACTAACTTGGCCTTAATGTAGTCAGGTAATGACTGAAGTCTCAAACATGAATGCCTCGTAAACACAGAGGCAGAAGCAGCAGGTCTAGAAGATGCCTCAACAGCACCACAGCTGCACTTAATTGAATACCTAGCAACCTAAGAGGAAGGCGCCAAAAGAGACATTATCTATGTTTTAATCTTAGAATCTGGCAAGGAAGATGAGGATGGAGAAGCTTGAGAAGGCAAAGCTAAGGAGTACCTAAACATATGCGTCTGGTAATTAATAGCTCTGATAGCTGAAGTGGAAATAGTATATACCTTTTTACCCAGTCTCTCAAGAAGCTTGCTCTCTATCAGATGGAAGAAGCCTGGCAGAAGGGGATAACAGAGACCACTTATCTGAAGTTATGGAGACCACTGCTGGATCTGCAGAGGGGCACCTGTAGAGAAACGTACAATCAGGAACTTTATATATAACACCTGTCAGACCTCTTAGGAGCTTGAGATTCTGAACTTTTAGAGAAAGAAGCAAATGCGTCTAAGAAAGTTGGAAGGACTGGAGGAACTGCAGAGGGTGAGGGAACCTCCATCTGAAGGAGGTCACAGTACCTCTTCTGTTCTTCAGAAATCTGGGAACAATCCCATTTGAAGAACTCCCTCATCGTATTAATGGTTTGTCCAAAGGAAATTTCCTCTTAATCTCCTCCATTAGACTCCTCCTCAAGAGATGCGTATTTCAAAGGTGCAGCAAGTTGGGTGGAATATGTCCAAGAGTCATCATCAGAAAAAGAGTCCTCAGAAACAAAATCAGGTAGCTGAGACATAACAGCCTGAACAGGGGAGGAAAAGCAAGACAGCAGAGGGTAAGTAGGTTTCAAGGCCATCAAGGTCTTAACAAGTCCCTGAGAAAAAGCTTCCCAATCCGACTGAGAACAAGAAGAAGGAATGCTAGGGTGCTTAGTTTTTTCTTCTTCTTAACATGTGCTTTTGGAAGAGGGGAAAAAGAAGAGGAACCCAACGAAGGCCTAAAGACAGACAAAGCCAGATCCGTAGTCGCAGCATCAACGGCAGGGATTTCACTGAAGTCCTCCAACACAATGAGCCGTGGTTCCCCCATGTTACCCGAAAAGGACGTCTGCAAAGCCTCGAACATGCTGGGATCCATTCCCTAGCAGCCTCCACACAGGTATCTGCTCAAGAAGCAGATCCGACCTCCAACCATACCACTGGGTCTTCACCGACCTCAAAGGGTATTTCTGAGGCAGAAAGCGCAGCAGAAAAGGATTCAGGATTCAGCTTATTCACCTTTCGCTTCAAACTCGGCTCGGCCGAAAGACCCCCATCACCCTGCATAATGTCTTTAGTCAGACATTTGAGCCTCTGATTCTCCAAATACATATTCAGTGCCAAAAGATTACTACCCAAGTTTTAGGCACAAAGGCCTGGCAGACAGAACAGGATCGGTGGTCGTGACTAGGCCCCGAAGAGAAAAGATAGAGCTTCTGGTTATCTTTAAGTGGAATCTGCCTTCCACACCTACACTTGCCCTTCCTGGATGACATGAAGAAAACAAATGGCAGTAACAAGAAATAAAACCTCCAATGGGGCACTTATCTGAGCTGGTAGTGACACACAAACTAAATCCAACTGCAGACCGAACGCAGGCGTCAACTTCCGAATGGTGGCAGAAAAGTTCTGAGGATGGTATGTGCGGAGGTTCTTTTATGGCTGACATTGTCAAACCAGACGTGCGACATCCCACATACTGGTAGTAGCTTGAAGTTTTTGAATACTGGCCAGATGTCAAGTCGTAGGGCAGAATACAGCCCATATGTAAAGAATACTGCAACACTGAATAGAAGGACTTTGCTGGACTACAGGACAAGGGAGTGGGATTCCAGTAAATATAGTTTTAATATACAGAGTAAAGTACCTCAGTATACATTTCCATAGACCTTACAGACAACAGAGAGATGTCAAGCTGGTGTAGCAATTACAAAGTAGGGCCAATAAAATGATCAAGAACAGTGGGGCATAAAAAAATGAAGCAAGGCAAAAGCACTAGACAATTCACAGGACAGCATAAGGACCTGCAGCATTATCAGAAGTTAAATGAATGCAGAGTTAACAATGATAGGCAGGAGAGGAAGGCAAGGCTGATTTAAAGGAGTAGATTTACTGTCCCCCACACACACACACACACACACACACACACACACACACACACACACACACACAAGGTGCAGTTGTCCTGGAGCACAGAGAAACAAAAGAACATAAAGGATCTTGGTATATACAGAATACGGGTGACAGCAGCAAGAGAGTTAACTGGAACAACTGGGCAGGCATGAAACACTAATCCTATTCTCTGTCATTTTGTTCACCGTTTATACTTAGACATTTTTAACGGGAAAGGTGAACAGGACACGCGGTCTCAATTGCCACACGTTTGTGGACACAAGCTTACATTTTTTTTTTTTTTTGTATTTACTACTTTTGTGTTACACTATATATTTCATGCATTCACAACTTGTTTACACAGTGGTTGCAGAAAAACGAAAAAACAAACCACGTGGATTAATGCTTTAGCAGAAGAGGACAGCAGGTGTCCATCACAGCACTATGCAAATCTACTTGCTTGTTTTCTGACAAGGGATCTCTGGTTCATTCCAAGCTACTACTTCCTGCAGGGGAACAATACAGCCTCTAGCATGAATCTCCTGAACACAGAATAATGCGCGCTCTGTTAAGAGCAACTGTGCAGCAGAGCAACATTTATACATCAGACAATCTGCTAATGTCAGTAAAACAAAAAAAAAAAAAAAAAAAAAAAAAAAAAAAAAAAAGACATTCATGCAAAACTGCTGGGACCAGCCCTGCTGAACATTTTGCCTACACGACATTTTGCTTTGGCTCTTCATGTAGACTGCACTAAACCTCTTAAGTTACTGAAACTCAGTTCTGTAAATTCTACACTCCCTTATAGCACATTCAGTAGTAGGATGTTCAACAACCACTAACACCAAGTGGGGATGCTTTCAAAGTTTGTTTTCCTCCATGAATTTAAAATACCCTTTTTACACGCAACTACATTAATAAACATAAATACATGCATACACTATCTGCATGCTTGTGTTACATATACAAGCTCATACACACACACAAACTACATGCACAATGTAGACACATTTCACTTTTAAGTTCGCTTTAATATAGGAAGCAGGCTACTACACTTTCTTTCAGCTACAAAATAGTCTGTCATCTGCAACAAACTCCTGCCTTTGTATTAAAAGAGAATAAACAAGTACATATGCATAACAATCTAATAAACTATATCTGATATAAAGAGCAAATGAGAAGTTTTGCATAAGGAGGGCAAAATGAGTCAAGCTACATGCTTGATTAAAGGTATTTGATGACAGATGCTTCCCCTTTTAATTAGATAAGGTTTCTTAAACATCTCTCTCCATTTTCATATTTTTACTTCAAATAAAGCACTACAACAGTGACTCAGAAGCTGGCAAGATGTTGTATGCTGTATTTTCAAGCATAAGGTTTAAACAACCTAAAATTTATTGTGAAATAATAATTGCAACACAAGCTGCCAAGCACTAGTCAGACACATGACCTCGGCAAGCAATCCACTTTCACTGTACTACTAAGAATGCAACCAAGCAAGCTGATGAAACAAAAAACTGTAAACAAGCACACACAGAAACAGTGTTACTGCATCTAACCAGCCATGGTAAGATATTCTAACATTATGAGAAAAAAATATGAAACATTTCACATTATGAATCAAGTCCACAGTTCTACAACTGCAATTTCACTGGGAAAATTGAAGACCACCTTTAGATGTTCTCTTCCAGTCATTTTTTTTAAATAAAACTGCATTTTAATATACTTAAAACAAATAACTTTGAAAGAATCATAATCTGAACTACGAAGTCACATCTGTAAAGGAGAATGAATCCTCGTTTCTGCTGGCTTTTGCTTCATGTGGAAGCAAAAGAAGGGAAATAACATTTACAATACTTCTAATACCTGCCTTTTTGTCTAACATAACAATGATTATGAAGTGGGAAGGTAATATCTCCCCCAAAAGTATGATTAAACCGCTAAATACTGGACCCTGGCCTGACATCAGAATTACAGACACTTCTTTTGATGCAAGTTAACATGCCCTTAAGTTCATCCCCAAACTAATGTGCATACATTCCATTATTAGGACCGTATTTAAAATGATGTACTTCTCCCAAACAGAGAGTGCCCAACCAAAGCCTCACTGCCATAAACTGCATGTCTGAGGCTAGACATTCCTTACAAATGTAGAACAATTACCCCTGAGAACCACTGATATGACATTTTAACAACTTCATACACTGACCTCTGATTTGACAAGGCCGGCATTCACATTCACTCCAACAAACACAGCAGCTTACTGTTTTAGGCTTTTTGTCTTAAACATACCATGTAGATGCTTCTGTGCAGAAATGCAATTCTTTGTAGATGAAAGTAATAGATCCAGTATTTGGAAATTCTGTGTTTTGTTGGTCTGTTGACAAGACACAGCAAAGTACATTTATGGGTTTATTGATTATCCTGGCCATATATCTAGGAGCACTGTGAACACAAGCCCTTGCTCATCATATCTGATTTCATTTCTGCATTTTCTTTGTACCACATGCATTACATCCCATTAGATCATGTTGTATTTGGTTTCTGATGTCACTGTGACCTTCCATAAAGGAGTAAGCATCTATTAAAAACACTACACAAAAGAAAATATCATGCTACATTAACAAGCTGGCCATCTCAAGCTGATCAGCAATAAACACTGCTACAAAAGGTCTTAAATGCTTCCATTCAGAGAGCACAAAAGGACACAAACTATTTGCACACAAGGGTATGAAGGTATGATGGGAAGGGCTGGATCTCAGACAAAATATAAACCCTGGATTTCAGGTGTCCACGTACAGGAAGATCCAACTGATTGGGATAAACTTGTAGGTGACAGTGCCAGATACTGTCAAACAACTGTTTAAATGTGTATGCACCACATGAGACAGAAAGAGACACTGAGAGAACATGTTCTACCCTGCGAACATATTTTCCACTGTTACATCCTTCCCTCTGCCTGCTAAGCCTTGAATCTAGCAATACTCCTGCTATAAACTGCAGCTGCTATCTCAATCACAGTTTTGGCCAACTCCTGGTGTAACCTGTGCATTGGATGGAGCACCCTCCTTCAGGGGACATTAGCCTTACACTGCACAGTACCTCAACAGGTGAACACTTCTGGCAGTTTGGTATTACCTCCCTTTTCTGGGACTCCATCATTCAGTAAAGCAGCGTGTGCAAAGTACACAGTACAGGATGCACATACAGATACTTATTATGCTACTGATTTGTGAGGACTTTAAGAAGCCTAGTCTTACATTCCCTATTAATTTTTAGCCCTTATATTTTCCATACAAACAACCCAGAGAAAAGCCTGAAAAAAGGATATGTTGAGACATTTATATATTTCCCCTATCCATGAGGGACAGACATCCTAAACAAGGAGTGAATTTGCAGTAACTCATCCATTCATCCCAATTGTACTTTGGGAGAGTAACAGAAGTACTTTATTTTATTTAGAAGACTGTTCCAAAGAAGTAGAATTCTCGATGATACAAACCTGTCCCTCCAACACGTTGCACTTATTTTGCAAAGAGATAAAGATCCCTTGAGCGGGTGTTTGATACCACTGAACTTGCAAATTTGTTGCAGGTCTGCTGAGGTTCTACATGTAAGGCTGAATTCACCCCTCAGTAACCTGTATTACACTAAGAACAGGGACAAGACCTTGAGACAGTTTGCATATTTTTATAATTTAGGGCCTTGATATTTTTTTTAGTGAGAAAGCATTCTAGTCATGTCAGTTGTGGCAAGTGTTTGGGCAGGTACACACCAAAACAGGCATTATACTCTATGATCAGCCTAATTAGTGCCAAATAGAGTGGAATAATTACGTACTGCGGTGGTGGTGGTGCTGGGGTAGCGTTGTCGCCTCACAGTAAGATGTTGTCCTGTTCGATTCTCAGCTAAAGCGTCTTCTGTGTTTAGACGTGCGTGAATGGGCGTACCTTCGTTGAAGGTTGTGCATCAGGGCTGGCAACTCGGTACGTAAAAATCTACTGCCAATCATTAGCGGACCGGAGTTCCGCTGTGGCGATCCCTAACCGGGAAAAGCCGAAAGATACAACAAGAGTGGAACATTTACATCTCTGGATTTGGAAACAATTTATTTATTTATTTATTTTATTTTACATTTGTTAACCGGGGGTGGCTGACTGAGCTGAAAAGGCCCTTTTTCAGCAAAGGCCCGGGGAGAAAAGCTCCACAAAGAAAAATTACAGACACATTTACTTATTTAGACATGATCAGTATACACACAAATTACAAGAGACATGTTTTTACAGTGGTATGAGGCACATAAACAGTTACAGTGGAGAGAACAAATAAAAAATATTAATTTTAAAAATAAAGGTAATTAATAGATTTGTGGTGTACAGCTGAAATTTGGAAAATAGGTAGAATACATACATAGTACACAGGTACACTACATACATTGCAGATTAGCCAGTGTTTGTGAGTAAGATTGAAAACTATTATCAAGTGCTCTAGATTTAGTATGTATATGTTATCTGCTTTCACTAGCCTGGGAGCAATCATGAAACTGCCAGCTTTGCTTGTGATGTTGCCTGATGAGGTCTTTAAAGGATGCTTTGGATGATGTGTTTTGAATGCTAGTAGGGACAGAGTTCCATTTTTTAGCCACTGAACTACTATATAGTGCATCTCCAAAGCTATTGTAGCTGTTGGTGACTTCTAGTAGTAATTTGCTTGATGATCTAAGAGGCCTTTTGGCTGAGTGGTGATGTACTAGGTTTTGGGCAATACATTAGAAGTTATATACCTACAGTACTTACTATAACTTGGCATCTGTATTATTTAATTTCATTATTCATCACGAAAGGGTCCTCAGATCCAGACTTGGATCTGACCTGCACAAGTCTCCAAGCAAGATCTAAGGCGTGAGCTCCTCCCTCTCCCATAATCCCCCACCACCAGAAGCTCCCCAGATCGAGTTTGCCAAGAATCCCCTACCTAGGAAAGGAAAAACTTGTTATAGTCAATACCTTGAATAAAATGAGCTAAGGCAAGAGGTGATTCCACAAATACTATAGTCCCAGATCTACAGATCCTCTAGAAGTGGAAAGGGGAAGGTGGGTGGGAAAATAATAAATAATGAAACTGTATAACACAGATGCCAAGTTTTGGCAAGTACATAACTTATAATCTGATGTTATCCATTTCATTATTCCTCACAAATGGGTCAGAGTCCCCAGCTACCATATAGACCCTGAGAGGCCCCAGGGAAGCATATGCCAGAGCATCGTGGAAACAAAGGCTGACCTGTTTCAGAGACAATGTCCAACTTGTAATGAGACACACAGGTATGGGGTGAGCCCAAGTGGCAGCAGCGCAAACCTCATCTATGTAGAGGTAGATGCTGATCTTACAGAAAGGGCCTTAGGGATCCGAGGCAGTTCCTTACGCCTGCTCATACAAATAACAGAGATACAACTGGAGATCCATTTAGATATGGTGACCTCAGAAACTGTCTGACCTCGTCTGTTTATGGAGAAAGCTATGAATAACTGGTCAGATTTTATGAAAGCTTTCCTTCTGTGTAGGTAAAAAGTACAGTTGTGTACACTTGCCATAAATGTAGAGGTTTGAGTGTATTCACTGTTGCAGTCATTACATTTGGGGTAATCTGCTGGCAGGTTGCCCTCAGTCAACCTGAATAACAAAGTCTTGGGTCCTGCGTAGGTTGCTGTCTCTTCTTCCATGACGTCAGGTCGTCAGGGGTATAAAACATGCAGCCAACGCCATTTTATTCAGTTTTTCTTGCCCCAGATGTCAGGTGCCCCCCAAATGGGGAGCAAGTATATATATGTAAACAGTAAATATATATAAATGCACTTTTAGAATCATAAACTTTACCTTCATCTAAAAGCAAATACACCAAAAAGGCTTTTGTGAACAGTGAAGGAAAGAACAGGTATAGAAAAGGGGGATGGCAGGTGGGTAACCCAGACTGCAACAGTGAATACACTCTAACATCTACATTTATGGTAAGTCTACACAACTGTACTATGTTCTTTGTGTTTCACTGTTGCAGTCATTACATTTGGATAGAATCCCAAAGCTATGGATAGGAGCATGGAACTAAACAACATTAAGAGCGGCTATAATGCCCTGCAGAACTGCAGTGGCAAAGCCTGCCCTGGATTTGGAGAAGAGAGGCAAATGATAATGCTTTGTGAAAGTATGAACAGAGCTCCAAGTAGCAGCTTCTAGAATGTCTTAGGTTGGAACCTCTCTGAGAAAAGCTGCTGAAGCAGAGGCAGCCCTGGTGGAATGCGATCTGATCCCCTTGAGCAAAGGTTTACCATAGCGCAAGTAGCAGAAATAAATGCAGTGGCTTATCCACTTAGAAATAGTCTGCTTTGATATAGCCTTCCCCTCTGACTCTGCAGCAAATGCTGCCAGTAGTTGCTCAGACTTTCTTAGAGATTTGGTCCTGTTTAAGTAGAATCTTAGTTGTCTGTGTACATCCAATGAATGCAAAATCCGCTCCCCCTTGTTCTGTGGATTTGGGTAAAATGTTGGTGAATGGTCTGGTTAAGAGCCACACTGGATACCACCATAGGCATAAAAGAAGGATTGGTCCTGAGGGACATCCTGTCCAGGTAAAATACAATAAAAGGCTCCACTCCCATGAGAGCCTGTAGTTCTGAAACCCTTCTTGCTGAAGTGACTACCAAGAGAAAAGCTGCTTTCCAAGATAGAAATTTTATATCCACAGTAGCTGCTGATTCAAAAGGAGGCAGGGTGAGTTTTTCCAGCACAAAATTGAGGTCCCATGCAGGAGTTGGTGATCTTCTGGGAGGCCTTAAAATTTTGGCCCCTCTAAGATACTGTCTAATCAGAGGATGAAAAAAGAGGGGAGGCTCTGTGTTGTAAAGAGCCGAGATGGCAGAGGCATGGATTTTTATTGAAGAAAAAGATAGGCCCTTGTCAAGCATCTCCGTCAAATATTGTAAAATCTGAGGAATATTGGGCTTTGCTGTGTCTGTTCCTTGTGCTTGGTTCCAAGCACATAATCTCTTCCATTTATCAGCATAAGATTTTCTAGTACTAGGCCTTCTGGCTTACAAAATGACATCCATCACGGATTTACTGAGAGGAGTTGTTTGAATAATGAATTGATCAGTCAAGCTGCAAGATTCAGAGTTTGGAGTGCAGTGTGCAGAATTTGACTGTTCTGCTGAGACAGTAGATGAGGTATTTGAGGGAAGTACCATGGAGGAAGTTGAGACATATTCCTTAGAAGTGGGTACCAGTGCTGGTGAGGCCAGTCCGGAGCAACTAGGATCATTTTTGTTTTTTCCTGTCTGACCTTTAGTAAGACAGTACAGTTGTGTACACTTACCATAAATGTAGATGTTAGAGTGTATTCACTGTTGCAGTCATTACATTTGGGTAATCCTGTTGGCAGGTTGCCCTCAGCCGGCCTGAATTCCAAAGTCTTGGGTCCTGCGTCGGCTGCTGTTGCACCTTCCCTGATGTCATGTTGTCAGGGGTATAAAAGAAGCAGCCAACACCATTTTCTTCAGTTTTTCTTGCCCCAGATGTCAGGTGCCCCCAAAAAGGGTAGCCAAACTTTATATATATATTCAGAAATACACCAATATAAATTTTACCTTCATCTATAAGCAAATACACCACACAGGTAGTATAAATCAGAGAAGGAAAGATAAGATCCAAAAGAAAAAAGGGTGAAGGCGGGTGGGTAATCTGGACTGCAACAGTTAATACACTCGAACATCTACATTTATGGTAAGTGTACACAACTGTACTATGTTCTTTGTGTTTCACTGTTGCAGTCATTACATTTGGGTAGAGTCCCAAAGCTATGGTTGGGAAGCTGGAACTAGACAGCAGTAGGAGCAGCTATGAGGCCCTGCAGAACTGCAGTGGCAAAGCCTGCCCTAGATTTAGAGTACAGTGGCAGATGATAATGCTTTGTAAAGGTGTGCACTGAACTCCAAGTAGCCGCCTCTAAAATGTCTCTGGTTGGTACTCCCCTGAGAAAGGCTGCTGAGGTGGCTGCAGCTCTGGTGGAATGAGGCCTAATGCTCTTAGGCACTGGCTTGCCATGGTGTAAGTAGCAGAAACAAATGCAGTGGCCTAACCACTTAGAAACAGGCTGCTTTGAGATAGGCTTTCCTTGTGATCCTGCAGCATATGCCACTAGTAATTGCTCCATATTCCTGAAAGCTTTGGTTCTGTCCAAGTAGAATCTAAGCTGTCTGTGTACATCCAAAAAATGCAGAATTCTATCCCCCTTGTTCTGCGGATTTGGGTAAAAGGTTGGCAGATGGATGGCTTAAGAGCCACACTGGACACTACTTTAGGCATAAATGTTAGGTTTGTCCTCAGGGAGACCCTGTCTGGATGAAAAATGATGAAAGGTTCTACAGCCATGAGCGCCTGTAGCTCTGAAACTCGTCTTGCAGAAGTAATTGCTAACAGCAGAGCTGTTTTCCAAGATAAAAACTTCATATCAGCTGTAGCAGCTGGCTCAAAAGGAGGCAGTGTGAGCTTTTCCAAGACATAGTTGAGGTCCCATGCAGGTATTGTTAGTCTCCTTGGGGGCCTTACATTTTTGGCTCCTCTGAGGTACTGCCTTAATAAAAGGGTGAGAAAAAAAGTGGTGGCTCTGTATTGTAATGAGCCGAAATGGCAGAGGCATGAATTTTAATTGATGAAAAAGACAGGCCTTTGTCCAGCATCTCAGTTAAGTATTGCAAAATCTGAGGAATATTGGTACCGTTATATCAGTTCCTTGTGTCTGGTTCCAGGCACAGAATCTCTTCCATTTTCCAGCATAAGACTTTCTAGTACTAGGCCTTCTGGCTTCCAGAATGACATCCATCACAGCTTTACTGAGAGGTGTTTTTTGTATGACTACATTATCCGTCACGCTGCCAAGTTTAATGTCCTGAGTTGGCTGATCTGATTGTCTTGCTGGGACAGTGGTCGAGGTAAGGTCCAAGCTGGGTATAGAGATAAGTTTCTTAGTATTGGATACTAGTACTGGCGGGTCCAGTCTGGGGCAATCAGTATCATCTTTCGCTTCTCCTGTCTGACCTTTAGGAGCACCTTGGGGAGGAGAGGCAGTGGCAGAAAGGCATATACTGATAGGGCGTCCACTTTCCATGCTTGTCTGTTTTTCCAGCTGAAAGATAGGGCGTCCACTTTCCATGCTTGTATGTTATAAGTCCTTGTGCAGAATCTTTTTAGTTGGTAATTGAGAGGGGAGGCAAATAGATCTATGTCAGGGCATCCCCATTTCCTTGTTATCATGCTGAAGACTTGTGAATCCAGCTTCCACTCGTGGGGATCCATGAGGTTTCTGCTTAGCTTGTCTGCCAGTGTATTTTCCTTTCCTGGCAGGAACTGTGCCTGCAGATGCACTTGGTAAGTCAAAGCTGTGTCCCACAAAGTCATGGCTAGTCTGCAAAGGGAGTAAGAATGTGTGTGTCCCTGCTTGTTTATATCCCACATGACCATGGTGTTGTCTGTCTTTATCAGTAGTTGTCCCAGATGAAGTAGGTCCTTGAAGGCTATCAGGGCATTTTGAACAGCTAACATCTCTTTCTGATTGATATGTAGATGCATTTGGTTTGAGGACCATATGCCCTGAATGCATCTTCCTGCCATGTGGGATCCCCAGGCATAGTCTGATGCATCCGTTGTTGGTGTCTGCCTGGCTGGAGGTAATGTGAATGGCTGTCCCTTGTTCTGATGACAAGCCTTTACCCACCATCAAAACTCCTGTTGCAGGCAGGGAATGAGAGTAATGACTGTTTCCAGGCTGTGGCAATGTTGAGTCCAAACACTTTTTAGGTACCATTGAAGTTTCCTCATATGCAGTCTTGCATGTGGAATTAGTAGGATGTAGGATGCAGGATGCCATGAAGCCCAAAGACTGTAGAATTTTTCTTGCAGATAACTGGGCCTTTGCTGCCAACATTTTGAAATAGGTAGTCAGTTGCCTTTGTTTGTCTGGTGTGAGATAAGCCATCTGGGCAGTTGTATTCAAGCTTGCACCCAGGAATATTGTCTCTTGTGAGGGTACTAGTTTTGATTTCTTTTTGTTGACTGTGTACCCTAGGCATGTTAGAAGTCTTTTCACAAACGCCAGATGTTGAAGAAGAATGTCCTTGTTCTCTGCTTGAATGAGACAGTCGTCCAAGCAAGGATATATTTGTATTCCTCTTTGTCTGCAGAATGCAATTACTGGTGCCAGGCACTTTTTAAAGACCCTGGGCGCAGTAGATAAGCCAAAAGGCAGTGCAAAAAATTGGTAATGCATTGAACCAGCCTTGAATCTTAGGTATCTTCTGCATGACTGTCTGATTGGAACATGCAGGTATGCCTCCTTTAGGTCTAAAGTCACAAACGAAGCATTCTTGCCCAGCATGGGCAGAAGCTGCTGCAAAGTCAACATTTTGAATTTTGGAATATCCAGGAAAGTGTTCAGAATAGATAGGTCCGGTATCGGCCTCCAGGCCTTGTCCTTTCTGGGTACCCAGAACAGTCTTGAGTAAAATCCTTGTCCCTGCTCTTGCTTTGGTACTTGTTGAATGGCCTCCATGTCCATTAGGGATGAAACTTGTTTTTGTGCCTCTGCCCATTGATTTTTTGGCAGATCTGGCCAGCCGTCTGCCTTTAGCAGAGTATGGAAATGGAACTTGTAAGCCTTGTGACACTATGCTTAGAACCCACTTGTTCTGGGTTATGATTTGCCAATTTTGAGCAAAAAGTGCTAATTTTCCCCCTAAGGGTGCTGCCAGAAGATAAGTGCTTGGTGCAGGCAGGGGGAAGTCATTGGGACTGTATTCTGTATGTTTGGGATCCATCTTCTCCAGCTGTGGAGGTAGAAGCACCCCATTGCTTGGGCCTATAAGAACCTTGCACCAGGGATCTGCCCCTAGGGTGTCTGGGTCTGCCTCTTTGTGGTCTGTCTGACACAGGAAAGGACCAATTTTTTGTAGGCCAGTGTCTACTAAACCTAGGTGGCTGTACTTGTAATAAATCTTTGCTGACAGTTTGCATAGATTTAGCTTTGTCCTCTATTTTCTTTAACACCTCTTCTGCCTTAACACCAAACAAAGTATCATGCTGTAAAGGTGCATCTAGTAATTTAACTAACATGTTCAGGCAGATTTTGTTCCTTTAACCAAGCATGCCTCCTAATTACAGAACCCGTAAAGTACAGTTTTGTACCTACCATAAATGTAGATGTTGGAGTGTAGACACTGCTGCAGTCATTACACTTGGGTTATCCTGCCATCAGGCGGTCCCGCAGTCGGCCAGAGTTCCAACGTCTTGGTCCGGTGTCGGTTGCTGTCGCCTCCTCCCTGACGTCAGTGCGACAGGGGTATATAAGATGCAGCCGACGCCATTTTCTTCAGTTTTTCTTGCCCCAGATGTCAGGTGCACCCAAATAGGTAGGCAATTCAAACTGCTAGTAAAAAATACAAAAGAAAAGCAAACAACCATTTTTAGTTACCAGCAAATACTCCCCATATGTAATAAAGGGTAGATGGCCCTAGGTAAGTACCAGAAAGTAAGAGGGGAAGGAGGGAGGGTAACCTGGACTGCAGCAGTGTCTACACTCGAACATCTACATTTATGGTAGGTACAAAACTGTACTATGTTCATCGTGTTACACTGCTGCAGTCATTACACTTGGGTGGAATCTCAAAGCTGAGGTAGGGAGGCGGATCTATAAGGCATTAGGGGTGGCTATAAGACCCTGCAGTACAGCAGTGGTGAAGCCAGCTCTGGATTTGGAGTATAAAGGCAAATGGTAATGTTTGGTGAAGGTATGCACAGAACTCCATGTTGCTGCTTCCAAAATATCCTTGGTAGGTACTCCTCTGAGGTAGGCAGTTGAAGTGGCTGTTGCCCTGGTGGAGTGAGATCTAATGCTGCTAGGTACAGGTTTCCCATGGTGGGTATAGCAGAAATGTATACAGTGTCCTATCCATTTTGAAACAGTCTGTTTTGAAATGGCTTTTCCCTGTGCTCCTGCAGTGTATGCTACCAATAAATGCTCAGATTTTCTGAAAGCTTTGGTTTTGTCCAAGTAGAAGCGTAACTGTCTGTGAATGTCCAAAGTATGTAGTAGTCTCTCCCCTTTGTTCTGTGGTTTTGGATAAAAAGTTGGCAAGTGAATAGTTTGGTTTAGAGCCACACTTGATACCACCTTTGGCATAAATGTAGGGTTAGTTCTTAAAGACACCCTGTCCTGGTGGAAGATGAGGAAAGGTTCCACTGTCATCAGTGCCTGTAATTCTGAAACTCTTCGTGCTGATGTTACTGCCAGTAGCAGAGCAGTTTTCCAAGAGATGTATTTTAAATCTGCTGTGTTAGCTGGCTCAAAAGGAGGTAAAGTTAATTTTTCCAAAACAAAGTTGAGGTCCCAAGTTGGCATAGGTGCTCTACGGGGCGGTCTTATGTTTTTAGCCCCTCTGAGGTATTGTTTGAGCAAAGAATTAGAAAAAAATTGGTGGATCCGTGTTGTAATGAGCAAAGATAGCGGAGGCGTGGATCTTGATGG
Organism: Protopterus annectens; assembly: GCF_019279795.1. NCBI lineage: Eukaryota > Metazoa > Chordata > Ceratodontiformes > Protopteridae > Protopterus > Protopterus annectens. The sequence goes on along the minus strand of NC_056743.1, from coordinate 1,705,186,728 downwards.
ATGAAAAAGAGAGGCCCTTGTCCAGCATCTCAGTTAAGTATTGTAGTATCTGAGGAATGTTTGGGAGAAGAGGGTCAAAGCTGTGTGCTTGGTTCCAGGCACAGAATCTCCTCCATTTATCCGAGTAGGCTTTCCTGGTGCTAGGCCTTTTGGCCTCCAGAATGACATCCATAACAGCTTTGGAGAGAGGCATTGCTTGCTTGACTAGGGAATTTTCCATGCAGCTAGGTTTAAGGTCTTTAGCTAGCTGTGAAGTATCTGATTGTTGTGCTGTGTCAGCAAGTGTGGGATTTGAGGCAAAATCCAGGGTGGTTCTTGTGCTAAGTTCTTTAAGACTGGGTACCAGTGCTGACGTGGCCAGTCTGGTGCAATCAGTATCATTTTTGGCTCTTTCTGCCTGGCTTTTATGAGTACTTTTGGAAGGAGAGGTAAAGGAGGGAAAGCGTATACTTGTAGTTTTTTCCTGCTGAATGAGAGAGCATCCACTTTCCATGTTTGTGGATGGTAGCTCCTTGTGCAGAATTTCTGTAATTGGCAGTTCTTTGGGGAAGCAAACAGATCTATGTCCGGGCTCCACCATTTTTCTGTTATAATTCTGAATATTTGTGGGTTCAGTTCCCATTCGTGTGGGTCCATAATGTTTCTGCTTAGGTCGTCTGCCAGTGTGTTTTTCTCTCCTGGCAGGAATTGTGCTTGCAGATGAACTTGGTAGTTTAGAGCTGTGTTCCACAAGGTCATGGCTTGTCTGCAGAGGGGGTAGGAGTGTGTGCCCCCTTGCTTGTTTATGTACCACCTAACTGTGGTGTTGTCTGTCTTTAGTAGTAATTGTCCTGGATGCAGTAGGTCCTTGAAAGCTATAATAGCATTTTGTACAGCTAGCATCTCTTTCTGATTGATGTGGAGATGTCTTTGCTCTGTGGGCCACTCGCCTTGGATACATTTTCCTGCCATGTGTGCTCCCCAGGCATAATCCAATGCATCTGTTGTCAGTGTCTGCCTGGCTGTGGGTTGAGTGGAAAGGCTGTCCTTGTTGAGGTGACAACCTTGTGCCCACCATCGAAACTCCTGTTGTAGGCAAGGAATTAGTGGTATAACGGTTTCTAAACTTTGACAGTGTTGAGACCATACGCTCTTTAGGTACCATTGTAGTTTCCTCATATGCAGTCTGACGTATGGAATTAGTAGTATGCAGGATGCCATGTAGCCCAAGGCCTGCAGAATTTTTCTTGCAGGGAGTTGGGTCTTTGCTGTCATTAATTGAAAATATTGAGTCAATTGTCCTTGCTTGTCTGGCGTGAGATAAGCCATCTGGGCCGTTGTGTTCAAGCTGGCACCCAGGAATATTATCTGTTGTGAGGGCACTAGTTTTGATTTCTTTTTGTTTACTGTGTACCCCAGGCAACTTAATAATTTTTTACGTACGCCAGATGCTGTAGTAGAAAGTCCTTGCTCTCTGCTTGAATCAGGCAGTCGTCCAGGTATGGATAAATTTGGATTCCTTTTTGCCTGCAAAATGCAATTACTGGTGCCAGGCATTTTGTGAAGACACTGGGCGCAGTAGATAAGCCAAAGGGCAGTGCAGAGAATTGATAGTGCATTGAACCAGCTAGAAATCTGAAGTATCTTCTGCAGTTTTGTCTGATAGGGACATGCAGGTATGCCTCTGAGGTCCACAGTCACAAGCCAAGCTTTCTTGCCCAGCATGGGAAGAAGCTGCTGTAGTGTCAACATCATGAATTTCGGAACATCCAGGTAAGTGTTTAGTGTAGAAAGGTCCAGAATGGGTCTCCAGGCTTTGTCCTTTCTGGGAACCAGAAAGAGTCTTGAGTAAAATCCTTGTCCTTGTTCCTGTGGTGGTACCTTTTGAATAGCTCTCATGTCCATGAGTGCTGTAATTTGTTTTTGAGACTCTGCCCATTGATTTGGTGGCAGATTTGGCATTCCTTTTAGCCTTGGCAGGGTGTGAAAATGGAACCTGTAACCTTGAGATACAATGTTGAGAACCCATTTGTCTTTGGTAATGCAATGCCAGTTGTAATAGAAAAGTGCCAGTTTTCCTCCTAAGGGGGCTGCCAAGAGAGAGCTGTTTGGCAGCTGCAGTGGAAAGTCATTGAGGCTGTTTTTTTTTATAAGTTTGAGGCCTGTCTTCCCTTTCTTTCTGGCCTGGTGTGCCCCATTGTCGAGGCCTGTAAGGGCCTTGTGTCTGGCCTCTACCTCTTGGACGTCTGTATCTGCCCCTTTGAGGTATATCTGTGACTGGAAAGGACCAATTCTTTGCTGGCCAATTTCTGCTAAAACGAGGAGGCTGAACCTGTAAGAAATCTTTCACCATTTGCATAGATTTTGCCTTATCCTCCAACTTCTTTAATACCTCCTCTGCCTTAACTCCAAACAGCACATCCCGCTGCAAAGGTGCATCAAATAATTTGACCTTAACATGATCTGGTAACGTATGTTCTTTTAACCAAGCATGCCTTCTAATAACAGAGCCTGTAACTGCTGCTCTACAGGAGGACTCTAAGGAAAACTCACATTGCAAAGTATGTTTTCCCACTTGTTCAGCTGCATGCAATAAATCCTGCATTTCTTTTAAGTTAAGAGGATCTGAATCTGGAAGCATCTTTTGTTTCAACTGAGACATCAAAAATTGCTGATATTTTAGCATGTGAAACTGTCAATTCAAGGCTCTCATTGCTAAAGTTGCAGACGTATACACCTTCTTTCCCCCATCTGTCTAATGCTCTGGAATCTTTGTCAGAGGGAACTGGGTTTTTTGCTGATGAGGCCTTAATCCCTTTGGTTCCCAGAGAAATAGTTTCAGGGTCAGCAATAGGGCTTTTGTACAGAAATTTGTGAGAGTCAGGGACTCTGCAATATCTATAAGGTTTAACTGGGGCTGGGGGTAAGGAGTCCGGGTTCAAACTGGATTCAGTGTACACATCATCCACAATGTCTAAAACTGGCGGAATAGCAAGGGGTCTGTATTGAGGCAATAAAAGGAAGTCTCTGAGCCTTTTCTTGGATTCTGAGTAATCCTGACCTTCCCAATGGAAATGCTCCCTCATGGTATGTAAGGTCTCCCCAAAGGAGTAATCCTCAGGCGGAGAGGCTGATGGAACTGATTCCTCAGCATCAGAATCCTCATAAGGGGGGTAAAGAATATCCTAGGTCTGAGGAAATGGACACCTGGTCAGAAGATTCATAGTCTGCATCCTGTCTGGGCCTTTTATCAGGAGGGGGATGGGACCCCCTGATCAGGGTGATTAGGTCCTCGGCCTTTTTTAGCATTTGTTTCTTAGGCATGAAAGCCTGCCCTGGAGAGAGTTGTGTCTGTTTCTTTGCTTTTAAGGGGGACTTAGACTTAACAAAGGGTTTAATGGTTAACTGGGTAGGTCTGAAAACACCCTCTGTAGCTGTGGATTGCTCAGCTACTTCGGTTCCCTCTGTAGGTTTAGGATCGGTAAGCTGAAGACCTAGTGTGTCCGAAGGCCTAGCCAGCTCCACGTGGGAGTCGGAGGTGGTCTGTGGTTCTGTGGAAGCGGTCGTCAGGGGCTGCAGAGGCGCCTCGCTGAAAGCCAGAGAACCAGCGACCGGCCTAGAAGAGGCCTCGTCGTCAGTTTTGGGCCTCGGATGCCTGTCATTGTCCTTGCGCTTTTTATGCATTGCGGTCGTCGGAATTTCCGACGGCATGGTGTAATTGAATTTTCTACCAAACTAATGCTGGGCAAAATCAAACCGACGTTTTAACAGTGCGCTTGTTAAACCTACACAAAACCGACAGCCAGTGACGTCGTGGTCAGGGCCTAGGCATGGAATACAACAGGACTGGAAATCCTTAGGAGGTATTTGCTTCCCACAAGAAATACAGTTATTAACTTTTACTGACATCGGTCTGAGGCAAGAAAAAGTTTCCCCAACGGGGTACTTAGCTCTTTTAGATTACTTTGGTTCTGGATTCGGAATGAAAATCTCAGAAGTCAGTCGACCGGCACTTGCAAACTGCTTCTGCTTTGGGCACCGCGCGGCAAGAAAGACTGTGGAAAATGGCGTCGGCTGCATCTTATATACCCCTGTCGCACTGACGTCAGGGAGGAGGCGACAGCAACCGACGCCAAACCAAGACTTTGGAACTCTGGCCGACTGCGGCACCGCCTGACGGCAGGATAACCAAAGTGTAATGACTGCAGCAGTGTAACACATTGAACATCTGCGGCCCTGTAGGAGGCCTCCAAAGAATCAAAACCACATTGCAAAGTATGTTTTCCAACTTGTTCTGCTGCATACAATAAATCCTGCATTTCCTTGTTTTCTGCACATTCAGAATTTAACAACATTTTCTGTTTAAGCAATCCTATGACATGTTGCTGATACTTAGGCATATGAAATTGACAGTTTAAGGCCCTTATGGCCAAAGTTGCAGATGTGTAAACCTTTTTTCCCCATCTATCCACTGCCCTTGAATCTCTGTCAGAGGGGGTTGGGTTTTTTGCAGTGGAAGCCTTAACTCCCTTTGGACCCTGTGAAATAGTTTCTGGGTCAGCTGCAGGGTTTTTAAAAAGAAATTTGTGTGAGTCAGGAACCCTGTAATATCGGTCAGGCTTAACAGGAGCTGGGGGTAAGGAGTAAGGGGTCAGACTAGACTCCGAAAATACATCATCTACAATGTCTAACACAGGTGGAATGGCTAGAGGCCTGTGCTGAGGTAGTAAAAGAAAATCCCTGAGCCTCTTTTTAGATTCTGAAAAATCTTTGTTCTCCCAGTGGAACTGCTCCCTCGTGGCATGCAAGGTTTCCCCAAAGGAATAGTCCTCAGGAAAAGAAGCTGAAGGTGTAGATTCTTCAGCATCAGAATCCTCATAGGGGGGAAGAGAATATTCCTGATCAGAAGAGGAATCAGAAGAAATAGAAACCTGATCTGAAGATTCATAGTCAGTGTCTTGCCTAGGCCTCTTATCAGGAGGGGGATGGGAAGCCCTGATCAAGATAATCAAGTCTTCGGCCATTTTGAGCATCTGTTTTTTGGGCACATAGGCCTGTCCACGTGGCTCTTGAGTTTGTTTCCTTGCTTTAGAAGGTGCTTTACTCTTTGCCTTTGAAGCTAAAGTCGTTTTAATGTAAAGATGTTTAGGTCTGAATACACCCTCAGAAGCCGGTACCTGCTCAGCGGCTCCGGACCCATCTGAGGGATTAGCGTCCGAGGCTCCAATACCCTGAGTATCCAGTGGCATGGCCGACTCCACGTGGGAGTCGGTAGCGGCCTGTGACACTAAAGTACCGGCGTCAGGGGCTGCCAAAGCGCCTCACTGAGAACCAAAGAACCGGTGAATGGCTTATGGCTTAGCAGAAAGCTTTGACGTCAGTTTTGGGCCTGGGTTGTTTCTCTCTAGCCTTTTCTTTGCGTTTTTTGTAAACTCCGGTAGTCGGATGGCTATCCGACAACATTTCAGGATAATTAAACCGGCGTCCAAAAAAGTTTAAAGCAAAATCATACCGATGCTTAATAGTGCATTGGTTAAATCTAGCACAAAACCGACAACCAGTAATGTTGTGATCAGGGCTTAGGCAAGGAATACAGTAAGAATGAAAATCCTTATGAGGTATTTGCTTTTCACAAGAAATACAATTATTAACTTTTTCTGACATCGGTCTGGAGCATGAAAAAAAGTTTCTCCAATGGGGTACTTAGCTTTATTGAAGACTTCGGATCTGAAACTCAAACATAAAAATCTCAGGAGTCGGCCGACCAGCACTTGCGAACTGCTTCTGCTTCGGGAACCGCACAGCAAGAAAGACTGAAAAAAAATGGTGTTGGCTGCTTCTTTTATACCCCTGACGACCTAATGTCAGGGAAGGGGCGACAGCAGCCGACGCAGGACCCAAGACTTTGGAATTCAGGCCAGCTGAGGGCAACCTGCCAGCAGGATTACCCAAATGTAATGACTGCAACAGTGAAACATGAAGAACATCATAAGAGCACGAAGATATACCTCCAACAAAAAAGCAAATACCCAAAAAGGCTTTAAGCATAGTAAAGTAGAGGTATAGCCAAGAGAAGTTAGGGGGCTGGAGGCAGGGTAAAGTACAGTTTTGTACCTACCATAAATGTAGATGTTCGAGTGCTAATACAGCTGCAGTAATCACAGATGGGTTTTCTGCCGTCAGGCGGGACCTCGGTCGGCCGAATTCCAAAGTCTAGGTCCGGCGACAGTTGTTGTCGCTTTCTTTCCTGACGTCAGTGAGGCAGGGGTATATAAGACACAGCCGATGCCATTTTCTTCAGTCTTTCTTGCCCCAGATGTCAGGTGCCCCCAGAAGGAAGGCAATACATAAATTATATTTATATACATGAAATGCAATATAATCAAAAATCAGTAGTTGCAAGCAAATATACCATAGAAGGATAACCCAATCAGGTTGCATGAAGAGGGGTTAGGCCCTAGGCCTTTACCAAGAGGGGAAGGAGGGAGGGAAAACTGTGTGACAATTTGCCAATTTTTTGAAAATAATGCCAGCTTTCCTCCCAAGGGTGCTGCCAGCTGAGACTTGCTTGGCATGCAAAGGGGAAAGTCATTGGGTTTGTTTCCTGTATTGTTGTGCACTGTCTTCGCCACCTCTTGGTGCTGGAGTTTGCCATTGTCTGCCTCTATATGATCCTTGAGATTGTCCTCTGCCCCTTGTGCGCCTGTATCTACCTCTTTGGGGCTTGTCCGTGGCTGGAAAGGACCAGTTTTTTGAAAGCCAATTTCTGCTAAAACGTGGTGGTTGTACCTGTAGAAAAGCTTTGACAGTTTGCACAGATTTAGCTTTTTCTTCCATTTTCCGTAGTATCTCCTCAGCATTAGCACCAAATAATACATCCTTTTGTAAAGGAGCATCTAGTAGTTTAGCTTTAACATGATCAGGCAAGGTTTGTTCCCTAAGCCAGGCATGTCTACGAATGACTGATCCTGTAACAGCAGCTCTACTTGAGGCCTCTAGAGCATCATAGCCACATTGTAAGGTGTGTTTACCCACTTGTTCTGCACTATGCATCATATCCTGCAACTCCTTCAAGTCTGGTTGTTCAGGTTGAGACATTTTATTTCTTAATTGTGATAACAGAAACTGCTGATATTTAAGCATATGGAACTGACAATTTAAGGCCCTCATGGCTAGGGTGGCCGAGGTATATACCTTTTTCCCCCACCTTTCTAAGGATCTAGACTCTCTTTCGGAAGGCAGTGGATTCTTAGCAGTAGAGTCCTTCATTCCCTTGGGGCCTTGAGAAATGGTTTCAGGGTCAGCATTATGGCTTTTGTAAAGAAAGTGGTGAGAGTTAGGAACTCTGTAGTACCTATCAGGCTTGACTGGGGCAGGAGGCAGGGAATCCGGATTAAGGCAAGCCTCCGAGTAAACATCATCAAGTATGTCCAAGACAGGAGGAATAGCCAGAGGTCTGTGCTGAAGTAGTAAAAGAAATTCCCTAAGTCTTTTCTTGGAATCAGAAAAGTCTTGGCCTTCCCAATGGAAGTGTTCCCTCAAGGTGTGCAAGGTTTCCCCGAAAGAAAAATCCTCTGGGGGAGATACAGAAGGAATGGACTGCTCCGCATCAGAATCTTCAAAAGGGGAGTAAGAGTGTTCCTCTACATCAGAATGTTCTGAAAAAATGGAGCCCTGGTCAGAAGAGGGAGAATCTTCCTCCACTCTGGGTCTCTTGTCCGGAAGGGGTTGGGAACCCCTGATAAGAGTCATTAAATCCTCAGCCATTTTGAGCATCTGCTTTTTAGGCATGAGGCCTGGAGATAGGCCCTGTGCAACAGGCCTCTTGGGATGCATGACTGATTTGGACTTAGTAAAGGCCTTTATGGAAAAGGAAGATGAGGGTCTGAAGACACCATGGGTGGAAGTGGACCTGTCCACATTAAGAGGCTCAACCACTCACAGTGGCTTCGGTAGCTGTAGTCAGGGTATGGGCCGAGGTACCTGCGGTCTCGGTTACAGAAGACACCACCAGAGAAGTGTCGTCGGTAGTCAGGGGCTGCGTAGGCACCTCGCTGAGAACCGGACCACGTGTAGCCAGTTTTGGCATGGTGTCGGTGGAGACCGCGGACCTTGCGTGTCGGTCTTTGTCCTTGCGTTTTTTGGACAAAATGGTAGTCGGAGTCTCCGACGACATTTTATAATCAAAAGCTGGGCGAACTCCGCCCGACGCTTAATAGTGCGTTTATTGAAAGTAGCACAAAAGCGACAGCCTGAGACGTCGTGGTCTGGGCCTAAACAAGGTATACAGAGGGAATGGAAATCCTTATGCGGTATTTGTTTCCCACAAGAAATACAATTGTTAACTTTGTCTGACATCGGTCTGAGGCAAGAAAAGTTTCCCCAACGGGGTACTTAGCTTTAAAGAAGACTTCGGTTTCCAAATTTTCATAATTTCAGGAGCTGGCCGACCGGCACTTGCGAACTGCTTCTGCTTCGGGCACCGCGCGGCAAAAAAGACTGGAGAAAATGGCGTTGGCTGTGTCTTATATACCCCTGTCGCACTGACGTCAGGAAAGAAAGCGACGACAACCGACGGCAGACCTAGACTTTGGAATTCGGCCGACCGAGGACCCGCCTGACGGCAGGAGAACCCATCTGTTATGACTGCAGCTGTATGCACGATGAACATCAGGGACATCCTAAGTCAGAAGGCTTTCTGCAGAACTTTTGGAATCAAGGGAATCGGGGAGGTAAGCATACAGGAGACCTGGAAGCCAATCGTGGACTACAGCGTCCCTTGGTGACTGCTGCTCTGGGGGAATAAGAGCAAAGTACTAGCTGCACTTGTCGTTGAGGGGAGAGGCAAAGATTTTGCAGCAAGGTTGGCCTCAAAGGCCGAAAATCTGGGATGCTACTGATGAGTTGAGGGACCACTAGTGGGGATTCAAAATGAAACTGCTGAGCCGGTCTGCTATCACGTTGGAGGCTCCAGATATATGTGTTGCAAGGAGAAAGCACCGGAGAACGCCCATTCCCATACTCACATGGCTCTCTGCAAAGTGAGTAAGATAGTGTTCCACCTTGCTTGTGGATGTACCATATCAGTGACATGTTGTCGGTATGAATAGCAACTGTCCCTTGAGGGAGAAAGTCCTGAAAGGCTTGCAACGTTAGAATAATGGCTATCAACTCCAGGACATTTATGTGCATGCTGGTCTCTAACGATGTCCACACACCTTGGACAGACGTTCTCAGGAAAGACCCCCCCCCTCCACCCTAACAGGGAAGCATCCATGGTCACCTGGCTGTCGGGGAGGGAAACGTGAAGGGTCTACCCTGAGCAAGATAAATGGTTTGAAGCCACCAATGAAGATGACCCCTGCACACACAAGAAAGCTGAATAGGCATTGACAAGGGACGTTTATGAATTAACTATTGTACCTGAAGAGACCACTAAAGTACCCTTAAGTAGAATCTCACTGTGGAAACAAGAATTATCGTCACAGCCATCGAATCTAGAACCTTGAGGATAAGGTAAGCAGGAGGAGAAGGAAAGTACAGTTTTGTACCTACCATAAATGTAGATGTCCGATAGATATGCAACTGCAGTCATAACATATGGGTTGTCCTGCCTCAGGCAGCCCTCGGTCGGCCGGATTCCAAAGTCTGGGCCCGACGTCGGCTGATGTCGCATTTCTCTCCGACGTCAGAGCGGCTGGAGTACATAAGCATCAGCCGACGCCATCTTCTTCAGTGTTTCTTGCCCCAGATGCCAGGTGCCCTCCAAGGAAGGCTGTAATCAAATTGGAAGATAAAACAGGTTTCCAGACAAATAAGTAAGCAATAAACAGATACACCATAACAGATATCCCCAGCTAAGGATGACAGGGATAGGAGTGGACCCAAAGGATAGAGGGGAAGGAGGGAGGGAAAACCCGACTGCAGTTGCATATCTATCGGACATCTACATTTATGGTAGGTACAAAACTGTACTATGTCCTTCAAGAATGCAACTGCAGTCATAACATATGGGTTGAATACCATAGCTTAGCTGGGGGGAGGTGGAATGCTCTAAGAAAAGGATGGTGTAGCTATCAATCCCTGCAGGACTGCCGAAGCAAAGCCTGCTCTGGATCTGGAATATAAAGGAAGGTTGTAGTGTTTGGAAAATGTATGCACGGAGCTCCATGTAGCAGCTTCTAGAATGTCTTTTGTAGGCACCCCTCTTAAGAATGCTGTAGAGGTGGCTGTAGCTCTGGTGGAGTGTGGTCTGACATTGGCTAGCACACTCTTTCCATGGAAGGAATAACAGAATCTGATGCAATGTCCAATCCATTTTGAAATTGTCTGTTTTGAAATTGCTTTTCCTTGTACTCCAGGGGCGTAAGCTACAAAAAGCTGATCAGACTTCCTACTGGTCTTGGTTCTGTCCAGGTAGTAGCGAAGTTGTCTGTGAATGTCCAAGGTATGCAACAGTCTTTCCCCTTTGTTTTCAGGATTGGGAAAGAAGGTAGGCAGGTGAATTGCTTGATTTAAAGAGACCCTAGATACCACTTTTGGGAGAAAGGTAGGGTTGGTTCGTAAGGAGACCCTGTCTCTGTGAAAGGTTATGAACGGTGGTATAGCCATTAGGGCCTGTAATTCCGAAACCCTTCTTGCTGAGGTAATGGCCAACAGGAAAGCTGTCTTCCAGGAAAGAAATTGTAAATCCACAGAAGCTGCTGGCTCAAAGGGGGGTAGAGTCAATTTTTCTAGGACAAAGTTGAGGTCCCAAGCTGGTACTGGTGCCTTTCTTGGGGGCTTTATATTCTTGATTCCTCTAAGAAATTGCCTTAACAAAGGATGTGAGAACACAGGTGGATCAGTGTTGTATCTAGCTGAGATAGCTGAAGCATGTATTTTTATAGAGGAGTATGAGAGTCCATTATGTAGCATATCTGCCAAATATTCCAGGATGAGTGGGATGCTCAAAAGTGATGCATCATGGCCCTTGGTGGTATTCCAAATGCAGAATCTCTTCCATTTGGCTGAGTAAACCTTTCTGGTGGATGGCCTGCGGGCTTCTGTCCGTATCCGCTGAACGTCCTTGGAAAGAGGTAGGTTGAGGTTATTCATGGGATCTCCCAAGCTGTTAGCTGTAGTGTCTGGATGTTGGGATGAACTGTCCTGAAGTTGTGTTGAGTCAAAAGTTGGAGCCATTGGGGGAGGGCCCACGTTTTGTTGTGACATATTCTCCGTAGTAGTGGGTACCAATGTTGCCTTGGCCAGTCTGGAGCTATTAGGATTCCCTTGGGCTGCTCTGCTTTGATCTTTAGTAACACTGTGGTCATCAGTGGCAGAGGTGGAAATGCATAGATTTTTAGGGAGCTCCAGTTGAATGAGAGAGCATCTGTTTTCCATGCTTGTGGATGATATGTCCTTGAACAGAACTTTTGTAAGTGATGATTGAGGTGGGAGGCAAATAGGTCTACGTCCGGCCTGCCCCATGTCGAAGTGAGTCGTATAAAGATTTCTGGATGTAACCTCCATTCGTGGGGGTCTAGGAAATTCCTGCTTAGACTGTCCGCCAGAACATTGTCTTTGCCTGGAACAAACTGGGATTGCAATTGTATGTTTAGGCTCAGTGATTTTTCCCAAAGATTCATTGTCAGTCTGCAAAGGGGGTAAGAATGAGTGCCCCCCTGCTTGTTTATGTACCACATCACAGTGGTGTTGTCTGTCCGTATTAGTAGGTGGCCTGCTTGTAGTTGTTGTCCGAAGGCCTCGATGGCATGCATTACCGCCAGCATTTCTTTTTGGTTGATATGCAGATGTGTTTCCTTTGGAGACCATTGTCCTTGAATACATTTGCCCTCCATGTGCGCCCCCCATCCAAGGTCTGAGGCGCCTGTGGTCATGGTCTGTGTTATCTGAGTTTTTTTGAATGACATACCTGTGTTTGACTGGCTTACTGAGGCCCACCATAGAAATTCCTTTTGAAGACATGGAATGAGTGGTATGGTTGCTTCTAGGTTGTTGCTGTGTTGAGACCATAAGCTTTTAAGTACCACTGAAGCTTTCTCATGTGTAGTCTTGCTAGTGGAACCAGGAGAATGCAGGATGCCATGTAACCCAGGGCCTGTAGGAATCTCCTTGCAGTCATCTGGGTGAGCTTTGCTAAACTTTTGAAGTAATGAGTTAACTTCTTTTGCTTGTCTTCTGTCAGGTAGGCCATTTGAGAGGCTGTGTCTAGTTTGGCTCCTAAGAAGGTAATTTGCTGGGATGGCTGAAGTCTTGACTTTTGAAAGTTGACTGCGTATCCCACAGCCTGTAGTAACTGTATGACATAATTCAAGTTTTTTGTCAAAGTTAGTTTGTCGTCCGCTTGTATGAGGCAATCGTCCAGGTACGGGTAGATTTGAATCCCCTGGAGCCTGCAATGAGCAATTACTGAAGCCAGGCATTTCGTGAATACCCTGGGCGCAGTAGATAAGCCAAATGGCAATGCTGAGAATTGATAATACTCTGGCCCTGCAAGAAATCTGAGGTATCTTCTGCAGCTGTGTCTGATAGGGACATGCAGGTATGCCTCCTTGAGGTCCAGAGTAATCAGCCAAGACCCCTTGCCCAGCATGGGAAGGAGTTGCTGTAGAGTCAGCATTTTGAACTTTGGTACTATGAGAAAAGTGTTTAAAGCGGACAAGTCCAGAATTGGTCTCCATTGAGTTTCTTTTCTTGGAACAAGGAACAGTCTTGAGTAAAACCCCTGACCTTGTTCTTGTTGTGGAACTTTTTCTATTGCTTTGATCTGAGCAAGCAGAGAAATTTATAGGTTCATAGGTTCATACTAGGCTATCTGCCCTAGGGCATTTATAAGCCTAGCCAGAGTGTGTGTGGCTTTCACCACCCCTTAGGATGAGAATACTATACCCATTAGTTTGCTGTGCCTCTGTCCAGCAGTGATACAGAGATGATTCCCGGGGTAAACCTACGATCTCCCATCCACTCGTCAAGATTTCTCTTGAACAGAGTCAGTGAGGGGCTCTGCCTCACATGGACTGGGATTCTGTTCCACAGTGTAGGGAGTCTCTGGGTGATGAATCTGTCCCTCCAGCACGTCCTATTTATATCCGTGTTGAGGTTAAGTCTCTTGCCCTCGTGGCTCTGGTGGATTTGGATTTTTTGAGGTGGAGCATGTCCATTAATTCCGGGTTGGACATGGCCTTGTATGTCAGGCACAGATCAGCTCTGAGCAGACGGTATGCGACTGAATAGAGCTGGAGTTTCTTCAGTCGGGCATCGTATGACATATGTTTGAGCCCCTTTATCCTTTTGGTGAGGAACTTTTGGGGTCTTTCCAACTGCTGCAGGTGTCGGGTAAGGTACATTCCGAATGGGGCGTTGTACTCAATCATTGGTCTGATAAGTGAAGAGTACAGGGGTACAATGACCTTTCCTGATCTGGATGTGAATCCCTTCATGATCAGGTGGGCAATGTAGAAGGTCTTCCTAACCACTTTGGCAATGTGAGTGTCAAAAGAGAGGTTACTGTCAACTTGGGTCCCCAGGTCCCTGATAACTTCTTCCGTGTTTAATGGATTACCACCTATGTGGGGATTAGGGGTTACCTTGTTTTTCCCAAAGGGTATGACTATACATTTGTTGGCATTTAGCTTAAGGCCATGGCTCTGGCACCAGTTATTCATTTCTATGAGACCTTTCTGGAGGATGTCTGTGTCTGATGGAGTGTCAATTATGGTGCCCAGTTTGCAGTCATCTGCAAATTTTGTCAGCCACAATCCCCCTATGTTTGCCTGCACTTCAGAAAAATAAATGCCGAACAAGAGGGGGCCCAGGACTGAGCCCTGTGGGACACCGCTCGTGACCGGCTTAGAGTCTGACATGGCACCAGCAACTCTAACCCTGTGTGTTCTGTCCTTGAGCCAGTTTGCAACCCATCTTGTGACATATGGGTTTACATCTAAGCTGGTGAGCTTTTCTATGATGCCCGAGTGGGGTATTGTGTCGAACGCTTTTGCTAGGTCAAGGTAGGCTGTGTGAACTGCCTTACCCTCATCAATGGCCTTAGTGACTGTTTGAAGTCGACCAAGTTCAAGAGGCAGGATCTGCCCTTGACAAAGCCAAATTGGGTAGGATCCAATGTCTGTAGGTCCCCAATGTCTTTATTTATGAGTTCCATTATGATCCTCTCCATAGCTTTGCAGACAAGGCTCGTCAAGCTTATAGGCGGTAATTTCCAGGGTCCGTAGAAGCACCGCCTTTGTGGAGTGGGACCACAGTTGCCGTCGCCATTCTTTGGACGTATCCTGTAGTAAGGCTAAGATTAAACAGCAGCCTTATGTGTGGGTTTAGTTCCTCATTGAGTTCGTAGCACACAGCCGGGGACACTGTCCGGTCCCATTGATGCTGTGTTTTTGCTTTAGAGAGAGCAGCTCTCACCTGGGCATCTGAGATGTTTGGGAGGCTAGACTCTGGTGGGATAGATATTTCTCCTTTTGGGAGAAATTTGCACTGAACCTGTCTGCCAGTATGTTGGCAATGTCTGTGGGTTCAGTGATTTTTTTTATCATTTTGGACTAATTCTGAGCATATCTGGGAGTTTCCACCCAGGTTTCTAACATAGCTAAAGAAGGCTTTATGATTGTCTTTTGTGTCATTAGCGATTTTTCTCTCAAAGTTGGCCTTGGATGATTTTATGAGTGATCGTAGTTTTTTGCTAGTATTGATCAGAGATGCCTTCCGATTTAGGGATTTTGTCATGTAGTAGCTTTCTCCTCTTGTTGTAGAGTTTGTTTATGGCTGGAGTCCACCAGACCGGGCGCCTGCCTTTGGTGGAAAGGGTCTTGATTTTATTAGGGATTGCTTGATCCATACATTCCTGGAGGTGCTCGTAGAAGGCACTTGTAAGGGTTTCAGCAGCGTGGGTTGTGGTTTCCACTGGCTCGGGGGCCTTGAAGGATACCACTCCAGTCTTAAGAAGTGTGAAGTTTGCTTTTGAGAAGTTCTTCACTGTGGTCTTTTTTGCTGGGGGTGGGGGCAGGATGTGGATCTCCAGTGAGATTAGTTTATGGTCTGATCTCACCAATGAGGGATATACTTCCGGTGTGGAGCATTTTGTCCCCATGTTTGTGATGATCAGGTCAAGTATATTTTCTCCACTTGTGGGAATGGTGACTAGTTGTTCCATAGCATTTGAGTTTATTAACTCAAGGAAACTTTGGGCTAGGGTGTTGGGGCTTGAGTAATGTTCCCAGTCTATGTTTGGGTAGTTGAAGTCACCCAATATGATGGTGTTTGGAGAGACATTCATACTCTCCAGTGTCTTCAGGAAGGCTGTGTGGGTTTCCTGAGTTTGAGAAGGTGGTCTGTAGCATGTTACAAACTGTAGGGCAGTTTTACCTATGGTTAATTGCACCTGGATGGTCTCCGATGCTTCGTGCGTTGCCACTAACCTGGAGGTGTGGGTATCCTTTATGAATATGGATACTCCCCCTACTTTTGTGGTTCGGTCCGGATTTTGGGGCCGGGACGCATGATATGAGGTATAACTTGATAGTGCTGGGGTGCTCTCAGGAGCCTTGAACCAGGTTTCAGTCACAGCACAGACATCGATGTTCTCCATACTGAGGAGGGCTTCGAGGGCATGCATCTTGAGGTTTAGACTTCTGGCGTTGAGCAGTATTACCCTTAGTTTTTCTCCATTTTTGTTTACTAGGGGTAGGTTTATCATTTGAGCCTTGCCTAAAAAGGCACTATGGGGTGGCAAGAGCCTTTGCCAATATCCGGAAGCCCAGGGTGACAGGTGCAAGCCGTCCCTTGAGCAGCGTGGCTTGTCAAGCATGTCATCCCAGCCAGACAGACATTGGATCCCCTTAGAATGACACCAGTAATTAAGCCAATTATTAAAGCTGATCATTTTGTCTCTGTATTGTGGCATCATTCTTGGTGAGGGTAGGATACTGCTCAGGGTCAGGGTCATACCGCCTGGCCTACATAATTTGAGAGCTCCTCTGTCTCCATGTAGTCCAGGGAGGTGCGTCTCAGGTCGTTCACACAGTCATGGACAATGACTGAGTCATACTTGTACTTGCTGTGGAGTGACCGGAGTGCTTGTGTTATGGCGGATTCTAGCGCCTGACAGGCAGCTTACTGTGATCTTTTCCTTGTTCAGTCTGGTGAGTGGGACGTCAGTGTGTCTGACTATGGAGTCACCTATAACAAGTGTGTCTGGCATTGTGTTTGGCCTTAAGGGCTGTGACTGTTTAGCACACTGACTTTGAGAACTATGTGTTGCATGTCTTATGTCTTGAGGTGGCAGTTGCTTGGGTGTCTGCTCTGGAGGCCTCTGTAGTTTTGGTAGATTTTTGATCAGTGCCTCCGAGTATGTCTTTGTGTGTTTATGTGTTTGTTTTGCAGTTGTGATAGTTGTATGTGAAACTGGGTTTGTGGTGTGCGTGGTTTCCTTCTCCTCCTGTCTGGTCTTGCCAGTCCTGAGTTGAGAGAGCTCGGCCTCCAGTTTGGCTATATAGTTGCATCTCTCACATGTATTTGTGTTTTGTGGGAGAAGGAGTGGGTTGTCTGTGTACATGAGGCAATTGTAACATTGCCTCAAGATGCCCAGATTCACCAGCTGAACAGGAGAGGACACTAGCAACTGACCCTTCGACATGCTAGAAAAAGTGAAAAAGTTTGCTGTGTAACTGAGTCAGAAGGGACCTATAGGGAAATGGGTATTCAAGGGGATTCTAGGCTAATGTAGTACTTTGTTTAGTATACAAGTACTTTACCTATATAAAAATGCTTTAGGAGCAAGTGCTGAGCTTTTGAGATAGAGAATAGGCTGCTTAGATTGCAAGTAGAGAAGTTCTAAGGGAAAAATTGAAGAGCAGACTTTACGGAGCCAGAAATAGTTTAACCTTGTTTAACCGGCACTGCCCCATGGTGCTCTATGGGCAACTCCGCGCTAAATCACGCAAAAGCGCGCTAAAGCGGCCTTTATAGCAGGGGGTTGAAAAGAGCTAGGAATTGACCCAAAATGGCCGATAGACTACAAGTTTCTGGCTGGAACCACTGCTCTAGGGACAAATAGACTGCTCAGTGCTCCCCACTCCCACTGGTGAACAAAGAAGCTTCCCTTTATCCAAATAAGGATATGGAATAGCACAGGAACCAAGCCAAAGCCCAGACATCAGCAAACTCTGAAGACTGGACTATTCTAGTTCAGTAAGGCGGGAAAACAAGATTTTTTTTTTTTTGCAGAAAACAGAGGAAACAGACAGTAAATGCTATAAATGCTTTTAAACGGCTAGCGCACTTGAGTGTGTTAGCCTACAGGTAAAATTAAGCAACAAATAACTTTTTTAAAAGTGCAAAACAGTTAATCAACATAAAAACAGTTTAAATAGAATGCAGAGCTGTATAAACAGGCTAAAATGCAGTCGCTAAGCAGTAAATAATCAAAAAGCCAGAAAAAAATACTTAAATCAGGAAAAAGTCACTCTTTTGCCCTCTGCTGCTTGTAGAACTCTGCAGGACACCACGAGGAGCTGTGCTGAGTTGAATACAAGCAAAAAAGCGCGCTAAAGCGGGCTTTATTACAGGGGGCTGAAAAGAGCTAGGAATTGACCCAAAATGGCCAATATAGACTACAAGTTTCTGGCTGGAACCACTCCTCTAGGGACAAACAGGCCGCTCAGTGCTCCCCACTCCCACTGGTGAACAAAGATGCTTCCTTTTATCCAAATAAGGATATGGAATAGCACAGGAACCAAGACAAAGCCCAGAGGTCAGCAAACTCTGAAGACTGGACTATTCTAGTTCAGTAAGGCGGGAAAACAAGATTTTTTTTTTGTTTGTTTTTTTCTTTTTTGCAGAAAACAGAAGAAAAACAGACAGTAAATACTATAAATGCTTTTAAACAGCTAGCGCACTTGAGTGTGTTAGCCTACAGGTAAAATTAAGCAACAAATAACTTTGTTAAAAGTGCAAAACAGTTAATCAACACAAAAACAGTTTAAATAGAATGCAGAGCTGTATAAACAGGCGAAAATGCAGTCGCTAAGCAGTAAATAATCAAAAAGCCAGAAAAAAATACTTAAATCAGGAAAAAGTCACTCTTTTGCTCTCTGCTGCTTGTAGAACTCTGCAGGACACCACGAGGAGCTGTGCTGAGTTGAATACAAGCGAAAAAGCGTGCTAAAGCGGGCTTTATTACAGTGGGCTGAAAAGAGCTAGGAATTGACCCAAAATGGCCAATAGACTACAAGTTTCTGGCTGGAACCACTCCTCTAGGGACAAATAGGCCGCTCAGTGCTCCCCATTCCCACTGGTGAACAAAGACGCTTCCTTTTATCCAAATAAGGATATGGAATAGCACAGGAACCAAGACAAAGCCCAGAGATCAGCAAACTCTGAAGACTGGACTATTCTAGTTGTAAGGCGGGAAAACAAGATTTTTTTTCTTTTTTGCAGAAAACAGAGGAAAAACAGACAGTAAATGCTATAAATGCTTTTAAGCGGCTAGAGCACTTGAGTGTGTTAGCCTACAGGTAAAATTAAGCAACAACTAACTTTTTAAAAGTGCAAAACAGTTAATCAACACAAAAACAGTTTAAATAGAATGCAGAGCTGTATAAACAGGCTAAAATGCAGTCGATAAGCAGTAAATAATCAAAAAGCCAGAAAAAAATACTTAAATCAGTTATAGCAGATACAGTTATAACAAATGCTCTGAAATATACTGTATATTTCCAAAATGTTTGAGAAGGACAGTCAGAACACAAGAAGGTTCAGGCGAAAGAGAAAAAAAAAAAGTTTTGTTTTACTTTTTGAAAGGGAAAAAGGAGGAACAGAAGGCCTTATCAAATGTTCTCACTGTATTAAGCAGAATGAGCTAATGACACTAGACTGGGAGGTGTGTCACAGTAGGGGCGGGCAACTGCAAAGCCACCAAGTATAAGAGCAAGACACCAACACGGAGGGAGGGTGGGACAAAATAGCCTACAAGACAGCAAGCACTACAGAGACAAATGAAAGTTTTTTAAACAGATAAGGATTTGTGAAGATACTGAATAGACAAAGTGCTTTATATATATTAAATTGTAAAACAGTAATCTGTAAAAATAATTAAAAATATCAAGATACTTATATTTTGTAGCTCAGTTGCAGTCACAACTTCTCTAGTCTGCACTGTGTGCAAAAGACAGAAACTTTTTTTTTTTTTTTTTTACAAGAACACAAAAGAACCAGCCCCCACTAGCCAAGAGATAATTACACAGAGGAGATGTTTCAGTTTACACAATAGCCTACAAGACAGCAAGCACTACAGAGACAAATGAAAGTTTTTAAACAGATAAGGATTTGTGAAGATACTGAATAGACAAAGTGCTTTATATATATATTAAATTGTAAAAACAGTAATCTGTAAAAATAATCAAAAAAAATCAAGATACTTATATTTTGTAGCTCAGTTGCAGTCACAACTTCTCTAGTCTGCACTGTGTGCAAAAGACAGAAACTTTTTTTTTTTTTTTTTTTTTACAAGAACACAAAAGAACCAGCCCCCACTAGCCAAGAGATAATTACACAGAGGAGATGTTTCAGTTTACACAATAGCCTACAAGACAGCAAGCACTACAGAGACAAATGAAAGTTTTTAAACAGATAAGGATTTGTGAAGATACTGAATAGACAAAGTGCTTTATATATATTAAATTGTAAAAACAGTAATCTGTAAAAATAATCAAAAAAATCAAGATACTTATATTTTGTAGCTCAGTTGCAGTCACAACTTCTCTAGTCTGCACTGTGTGCAAAAGACAGAAACTTTTTTTTTTTTTTTTTTTACAAGAACACAAAAGAACCAGCCCCCACTAGCCAAGAGATAATTACACAGAGGAGATGTTTCAGTTTACACAATAGCCTACAAGACAGCAAGCACTACAGAGACAAATGAAAGTTTTTAAACAGATAAGGATTTGTGAAGATACTGAATAGACAAAGTGCTTTATATATATTAAATTGTAAAACAGTAATCTGTAAAATAATCAAAAAAAATCAAGATACTTATATTTTGTAGCTCAGTTGCAGTCACAACTTCTCTAGTCTGCACTGTGTGCAAAAGACAGAAACTTTTTTTTTTTTTTTTACAAGAACACAAAAGAACCAGCCCCCACTAGCCAAGAGATAATTACACAGAGGAGATGTTTCAATTTACACAATAGCCTACAAGACAGCAAGCACTACAGAGACAAATGAAAGTTTTTAAACAGATAAGGATTTGTGAAGATACTGAATAGACAAAGTGCTTTATATATATTAAATTGTAAAAACAGTAATCTGTAAAAATAATCAAAAAAATCAAGATACTTATATTTTGTAGCTCAGTTGCAGTCACAACTTCTCTAGTCTGCACTGTGTGCAAAAGACTGCACAATTAGCCCTTATGAGACTTAAACCTTGCACCTTGTGCTTGCAAGGCAAGCACCTTAACCATTACGCCACCCTCCCAACCCCATTTGCTTGATAGCCTCTGCCCTCTGATTTTGTGGAAGGTTTGGCATGCCCAGTTTTCTTGGCAAGGTATGAAAATGGAACCTGTAACCGTGGTCTATAATGTCCAAAATCCATTTGTCCTTTGTCAGTTTGTGCCAATTTTTTGTAAACAGAGATAATTTTCCACCCAAAGGAGCTTCTGCTAGCTCCTTGGTCAGCGGAACTAGAGGAAAGTCATTGAGATTGTCCCTGTGGGGCGGGAGAAACCCCTGTGTCACTTCTTTGGTTTGCTGGTTGCCATTGTCGTCCTCTGTAGGATCCTCTGTATTGGCCTCTTCCTCGGGCACGCCTGTTTTTGCCCCTTTGAAATCTTTCAGGATTAGGAAAGGACCAGTTTTTAGAAGGCCAGTTCCTGCTGAATCTGGGTGGCTGAACCTGGAGGAAATCTCTGACTGTCTGAACTGACTTGGCTTTTTCCTCAATGGACTTTAACACATCTTTAGCATTAGCACCAAAAAGCTTGTTCTTTTCCAAGGGTGCATCAAGAAGCTTTGCCTTAACATGATCTGGTAAAGGTTGATCTTTTAACCATGCATGTCTACGAATGACCGCCCCTGTCATAGCTGCCCTACATGAAGCTTCCAATGCATCATATCCACACTGTAGAAAATGATTGCTAACTTGCTGAGAATTGTGTACAGCCTCCTGCAAAGACTTCCTATCTAAAGGTTCAGGGGAGGACAATCTTTTCTGTAAATCATCTAACAGGAAATCCTGATATTGAAACATGTGAAAGAGACAATTGAGAGCTCTCATAGATAAAGTAGTGGAGGTGTAGACCTTCTTCCCCCATCTCTCTAAGGACCTTGCTTCCCTGTCGGAGGGCAAAGGATTTTTGGAGGTGGTAGCTGAAACCCCTTTAGGCCCCTGGGAAATTGCTTCTAAATCAACTGCATGAGCCCTAAAGAAATGAGAATGGGTTTCTGGGACCCTATAGTATCGGTCAGGCTTGACAGGAGCAGGAGGAAGAGTATCAGGGGTAACACTGGAGTCAGAGTATAAATCATCCAAAACATCAAGCACAGGAGGTATAGCTAAGGGTCTGTGTTGGGGCTTTTTTAAGGAAGGTTCGAAGGCGCTTTCTGGAATCTGAGTATTCCTGGCCTTGCCACTTAAAATGCTCCCTCATGGAATGCAGAACTTCCCCAAAGGACATATCCTCAGGAGGAGAAGCCGAGGGAATGGAGTCCTCTGCATCTGAATCCTCATAGGTCTGGAAGGGCTCTTCCTGGCTTTCGGAATGAACAGAGTCCTCAGAATCTTCATCTGTGGGAAGAGGGTCAGAGGGTTCAACCCTGGGCCTCTTATCAGGAGGAGGCTGGGATCCTCTCTCAGGATGGGCCTGGGAACCTCTGATCAGGGAAATTAAATCTGCGGCCATAGCCATGATTTGAGTTTCAGGAGTAGGCTGAGGTAAGGCTTTAGCAGAAAGATGCTTGGACTTGCTGGCTGCTTTGGCACGTGTGTAGGCCTTGATAGACATGGACATGGGAGGCCTAGCCGCTCCACGTGCAGGAGTGACCTTATCAACAGCAATGGTCTTGGGCATGTCCTCGGTTTCAGTATCCGGAGGAAAGTCAATAACTGGCGTCGGAGTGGCCTCCGGTATCGGAGGTATCGGTAATGCGGTGTCTTCGGTTCGGAGCAGTGGAATAACCGCCTCAGAGGGAACCGGAGCACTCGCGGTTAGTTTTGGCGTGGTGTCAGTGGAAGACGCGGGCCGAGGATGTCGGTCCCGGTCTTTTAGTTTCTTAGGAGTCTGCGTTGTCGGAAGTTCCGACGGCATTGTATAATCAAATTTATCGCAGAAAAAGTCTTCAGCGAACTCCGCCCGGCGCCTGAGAGTGCGCTTGTTGACGCGAGCACAGGCGGCACAGGCAGAGACGTCATGGTCTGGGCCAAGGCAAGGGAGGCAGTAAGAGTGGAAATCCTTATGAGGTATTTGTTTACCACAAGACAAACAATTATTTACTTTTTCAGTAATTTCTGACATCAGCTGAGGCAAGAAAAGGTCCCCAACGGGGTACTTAGCTTTTTTGATGACTTCGGATTCGAAGAATACAGGAGCTGACCGACCGGCACTTGTGAACTGCTTCTGCTTCGGGCACCGCATGGCAAGAAAGACTGAAGAAGATGGCGTCGGCTGATGCTTATGTACTCCAGCCGCTCTGACGTTGGAGAGAAATCGACATCAGCCGACGTCGGACCCAGACTTTGGAATCCGGCCGACCAAGGGCTGCCTGAGGCAGGACAACCCATATGTTATGACTGCAATTTGTGAGAGTGCATCAATATGGGTGCCAATGAAATTTTGAACTGGTTTCAGTCTGGATTTTGCCTAATTGATGGTGATGTCCAGATGGTGGAACACTGACAACAGAAAATGAGTAGCAGTCTCCAAATGATGCCTTGTGGTCGCTGTGAAGAGCCAATCGTCTAAATAGGGAAACACCTGGAATCCTTGCAGCCTGAGAAAAGCTGTCACCACTGCAAGAGACTTGGTAAACACTCTGGGGGCTGCGGCAAGTCCAAATGACAGGACCCTGAACTGGTAATGACCGGCTCCTAGATGGAAGTGGAGATAACTCTGAGATCGCCTGTGAATCAAAATGTGGTAGTTGGCGTCCTGGAGATCCACAGAGCACATCCTTTCTCCAATGCACAGAAGTGGTAGAATGGACTGAACGGTGACAATCCAGAACTTCGACTTCTTGACCAAGAGATTCAGACTGCTCGAGTCCATAATTAGACGAAGGTCCCCCGTCGTCTTTGGCACCAAAAAGAAGCGAGAGTAAGTTCTGGACCTTCATTATCCTATCGGGACTTTCTGGATGGCTCTCTTTTTCTAGAAGATTTTGGACTTCTGGCTGAGGCACCTCTCTCTCCGGTAGGGTGGGACATCCGGGAGAGACAATTTGGGGCCCGGAGGTGGACGGGAAAAGGGAATAGAATAGCTCCTGGATATGACTGAGCACCCATTGGTCATTTGTAATTGAAGCCCAGGCCTGTGGGTGCAGACCAAAGCGACCCCCCCCCCGACTTGTTTCCAAGGTGGGACGGTCAGGCATTGCTTCAGGAGCACTGAAAGGGCTTTTCAGAAAAGGGTCCCCTGTTACCCTGATTCTGCGGACTCCCTTTCCCTCTGGGGCGGCATCTGTTGTTGAAACCTCTTCCCCTGCCCCTGGAACAAGAATCATCTGGAGCATCCTGGAAGTAGCTCGGTGACTTACAAAACCAAAGCTACTTCCCTCCCCACTGGTTCTTGGAGAAAGTCTGTTGGGGAGTGGAGAATCTGATCCCGACTGCTGACAGGGTCTTGCCTTCCTGCTCGCTGCACGTCAAGGTGTCTTTGACTGAAGGTCCAAACAGTGTGGACCCATCGAAAGAGGCACTCGTAAGAGACACCTTAAAGGGCTCTGTAAACCCACAAAGGCGCATCCAGGAGTGTCGCCTCATGGCTATGTCTGAACCTGCAACTCGAGAGGTTCCCTCCGTATCATTGGAGATTAGCTTCATCGAGGAACTGGAAATTGAAGCTAGGATCGACAGCTAGGGAAAACCCTTCTTGAAGTCCTCCGCCAGCAATAACCCTGAGAGAGAGGTGGTCAGTTCTTTCACCAAATCCCTCTGGATTTGTGCCAAGTAGTTCAATGTCCACAAGCCAAAGGTGGTCGAGGCATAGACCCGCTTGCCTAAATGGTCAATTGCCAGAGAATCCCTGTTTGGGGGATGTACAGTGGAGCTCTGCTCAGTGAGCTCTTTCTTGGTATCAGCAGCAACCACAATGTCATCAATTGGGAAGCCCTTACTCCAATGTGTGCGGTCTGCAGCTGGGCTCATAAATTTGTCTGCTTTTTTGGGGAAGGGCTCCACTGTGTCCGGCTCCTTCCAAACCCTGGGGAGATTAAATTAACAAGTTCATCCACAGATGGGGACACCCAGGACATGGATGGTCCCAACCTGAACGCCTTCAGAAAAACAGATTCCTCAGATGATGTGGATTGGACAGACCATCTGCCCTTTTGTTTTAAGATTTCAAGGATGTCTCCAAAAGAGACATTGTCGAGCAGAAATCAGGGGGACCCATATCCCTCATCGAAATCCGTGTTCTCAGTCAAAGCCTCCATAGGGGAGTCCAAGTGCCTCCTCTAGCACTTCCTCTTCCACAGCACATCCTCCTCAGGCTTGGGGGAGGATTCGGATGAGGTAGGGACCCCTCAGGGTTGGGATGCCATCTGAAGGCCTCGGGGGGGGGGGGCTGACCCTTGACAGGATGAACAGGCTCAGGCACCAAAATAGAGATGGGCTGCAAAGTGCCCAGTAGCGAGGGAGAAGAGACTCAGGGAGCAGAGACAGCCCACTCTACCAACCAGAAGGCCGACGGGCTAGAGGAAGCCGCCAGTTCCCCCAAGGGAGCCGAAATAACCTGCAAGAGAGCGGTTGAGCTCTCCCCAGCCACTCAGATAGTACCGGACTCGAGTTGTCCAACACCAAGGCACCCAAGGGCAGAGAGCAATCTGAAAACCCCAGACTAAACCCCCTGCCCAAAGACCTGGCGACAACATCCCAACACCCGCTGCGGTCTGACGGCAACAGAACTGAGTTGGTGTTGGACTCCGACAGAGTCGAGAGCACCATGACAGTCTGCTCCGTTGAGTCTGTTGAGACCACGGGGTCCCAAAACCAGTTGGGTCGGGAGAGGAGAAACAGTCTGGGGGCAGGAGATCTCCTAGCACCTGAATGGGCTGGGCTGGAGATACCAACAACCCCATTTCCATTTGGGTCTTCAAAAAGCTGCACATCATCCTGTCCATGACTGCAGGTGCTATACTTCTAGCAGACCTAGAAGATGCGGAGGAGTGAACGGATTTAGCGGGGGATCCAGGATAGGATCCCATACTAATCCTATGGTGCCCTGGATCAAAGGTTCAACTCAGAGGTCTAGGATCTGAATGCCTCAGATCCGTGGGGAGAGCCATCATGCTAGGATCTGAGCTCGGACCCAGAAGAGGTGGTTCATCCAGTACAAGGATAGGATTCAACAAGCCCATCAGATCCGAACCGCACTCAGAAAGTGCTGTCGGAGCCGATGAAATCTTCGTCTCAGAGTCTGCTCTCTGTTTTGATGGATCCGAAGGCCTCCAATATGAAGGAGACCGGGATCCTACTCTCAGATCTGGAGACCTCAGATATGACACAAGAGAGGCTAATCACGGATCTGGAGACCTATTTTCCGAAGGCTTAGGCCTTTTCGGACCGCGAGAAGGGAAGCCCCCAGTAAGCCCGTGGGGGTTTTCCACAGGAGGTAGAGGAGGGAGAGGACCCAGAAACAAAGGCACCTCCCTGGACCATGCCTTTCAACAAAAGTTTGTTCCTCCAGTCAGCCAGAGCTCGAGGGTTGAACCTGGAACAGATATTGCATTCAACCTTGAGGTGGCCGGCTCTGACATAGTATACACAGTTCAGGTGGCTGTCTGAGTTGGGCATTTTTCACCCACATGAGGAACGCTTGAAGCCGGAGGGTTTCTCCAACGTAATGATTATTAGCATACTTGTTGTAGGCAACCTAAAAAAAAAAAATAAGTAACCTAAAAATACAAAGGTAACGCACACTATAAAGTTGTAAAGCTATAAAGTTAACACTTACACAGGAACTATATACAAAATATAAAGATAAAGAAATGGTGCCAAGCATTGTACTTGGGGGGAGGGGTGAACTATAAAATAAACCAAAGAAATGGGAGGGGAGGTATGGAACTATCCAATCTACTACTTAAAGATCTAAACTTACACAATCCAACAGAAAAAAAAAAAAAAAATAACACCTCATAAACGGTTTAAAATCTCCTACACACTCGAACCAAAGAACCTCACCTGAACGACCATGCGGTAAACAAGATCTGGGGAGCTTCCAGTGGTGGGGGATTATGGGAGAGGCAGGAGCTCAAGCCTTAGATCATGCTTGGAGATTTGTGACGGTCAGATCAGAGTCCGGATCTGAGGACCCATTCATGAGGAATAATAAAATGGATAACATCAGATCTTTAGATATAAGCTTTGAAATGAAAAAAGAACTTCCTTACAATTGTGGATGCATGATGATTAAGGACAGTTTACTGTTGACAGGTCCATAGTTTCCTAACTACAGGATGCATTTTCAAGGGTGTGTTTTCAAATGTGATGGTTACAAGGAGAGCCATGCTTGCTAAAGGATGCAATTATACATTTCATGGTATTTAGTTTTAGTCCATGGTTTTGACACCAGACATTTATTTAGGACAGGACCTCTTGCAGGATTTTAGTATCCTCTGGGGAGTTTATGATCTGCAAACTTGGTCAGCCACAAACCCCTTAACAATAGCTTTGGAAATGCAAGTCTAGGCTTTTTAAGATCATTAAAGATCTACAGCTTATTAAGTACGTATGAACCTAAATGAATAGACTATCTCACCCCAGCCCAGGATGACCAAGAAGATAAGACTGCAACAGACATCTACTCAAACATCTACTAACAAGAAAAGTATTATACAACTTTATTATGTTCTTTGGAAGATCACTGCCACAGCAGTCCTTACAAATGGGATGATCCCCACATCTTAAAAGACTTGGGTGGCAGACAGGTGGGTAGAATTGAGCTGTAACAGACCCTGAAGAAAGGCAACTGCTATGGACTGGTATCCACCATACCTCTCAACCTCTTAAAGCAATAAAACTGGACAAAGCGGTAAATAAAAGTTTGACAAAGGCCCCAAAACAGGGACAATTTTTAAATATTGCTCTTACAAACTTAGAAAGTTGATAGAAAAACAGGTTTTCCGTTAGCATGAATTTTCTGACGGGGATGAAGTCTGAAACTCAAATATCTGTCATTATTTTCTAACTTCAGTTTTTAATGATTTGTCAATAATCTGCCAGAAAAACACAATTTTATGAAAAACTGACCAAAAATATGAGGTAAAAATCTGGACATTCTGCGAAAATCTGTACAGTAGAGAGGTATGCTATCCACACAGTTGACTCAAGAATAGTCTTGGGTACTAGTTCCTCAGAAAAGCCAGAGTCGCTGCTAAAACCCTAAGTGCTATGGGCTTCTACAGTCAGTTCCCAACATCTTTCTATGATGACAACAGAAAAAGACACAATGCACCAGACACTTAGAAATGTTTTTCTCCTTCCTGGATACAAGTGACAAATAACTCTTGACGTTCCGATATATGTAGGTAGCATGTTTGCTGTCTGCACACATCTAAGGAATAAAGAATTATTTCTCCATTGCTCTTGGGCTTAGGGAAGAAAACAGGTGGAGTTAGTGCTAAAGCTGCTCCTGCACTTTCAAAAGACTAAGGAGGACTCACTCCACACGAGTGCCTGTAGTTCTGAAATCCTTCTTGCAGAGGTGATAGCCAGTAAAAAAGCAGTTTTCCATGTTACATATGTCAGGGTACTGAGGCATCAAGTTCAAAAAAGGGGTCTGTGTCTGTTTTTGTAGGACAGAGTTAATGCCCCATGGAGCAAAAGCAGCTTTTCTGGGTCACCTAAGATGAAAGACTCCTTTGAGGAAGTGTTTAACAGTACAGGGAAGCAAGGGAGGATCCACACTCATGCAGAATGAAACAGTTGAGAGATGCATTATTACAGCAATATGCTAGGCCAGAACTGAGAAGCTCATTTACGAAGGAAAATCATGCCATGCTTAGGTTTTGATCTTACCTGATTCAGCAGAGAAAAACCTCTTCCATTTGCCAAGCAGAATTTTCTTGTTCTGAGAGATTCCTCCTATTTTGGAGTACTTTAACATTTGTCAATCCCTCTAAATAATTCTTGTTACTGTAACCATTATTTCCCCTTCTTTTATTTCCAACCTAGTTTTAAACTCCACTTTAATTTTATCCCACTCCTTAGCTAAGCTTTCAGAAGATAATTCTATCTTTTCTAGTAGTTCCTGAATTCCACAACTCATTCCTTAAATTCCTCTCTTTTCAACCGATAGGTGGGAAAGCACCAGTGTCTCATTTTATTTCATTACCTTGTGTTTTTATTTTAAATTGTTGGTGCATGATCTGAAATAGTTACTGGGTGCATTTTAAGACCTTCAATTAAAAGCACATGTTCCTGTGAGATATAAAATCTATCTAGCCTAGCCCAGTTTACTTATGTTCACTAAAACTTGGTTGAACTCCAGTATAAATGGTAGTACAATATATGTGGAGGGAATGCCATTATTTTGTGCTGACAGAAATCAGTCTCTCTGTGTCAAATCTAACGGAGGGTGAGTGTGTGTGTGTGTATAAACAACTGGTATACAAACTGAAATAATCGTCTCTCTCTCTGCTCAGAGAACACTGAGTTCATGTAACTAAAATGCAGACCCTTCTACTTGCCTAAGGAATTCAATGGAGTGAGCGTAACAGCTGTTTACACCCCCTAGTGCTAATACCAATGTGGCACTGAACATTCTGTATCTGTCTATAAATGATCTCCAGGATAAGAACCTTAGTTTGCCCATATAATTGCAGGTGATTTCAATCAAGCTGACTTGAAATCAGTTATTGCCCCATTACCATCAACATGTGAACTTTGCAACAAGAGGGGAGAACACTCTGAATAAGGTGTACACAGATGTAAAACTGGCCAACAAAGAAGTACCTTATCCACATCTGGGCAATTCAGACCATTTGGCCATCATGCCTCTTACTGCATCCGCACAACTGCTGAAAAGAGGCAAACCTACAACCAAACAAGTAAGGATATGGCCTGAGGGAGCAGTCTTGGCACTACAGGACTGCTTCAAATGTACGAACTGGTCAGTGTTTAGAGATGAAGCTATAAAGAACCACCACAGTGACCTGGAGGAGTATACAGAATCTGTAACGGCCTATATTTTAAAATGTTTTGACAACGTAACAGTCATCAAATGTATCACAATGAGCACCAATCAGAAACCCTGGCTTTCTGGTGAAGTATATGAGCTCCTGAAGGCACAGAATGCTGCATTTAAATCAAAGGACAAGGATGCCCTAAGACTGGCCAGAGCAAATCTAAGTAGAGGTATAAAGGGCATGAAATTCAGAGACACTTCTCTGACCAAAAGGACTCCAGACATCTCTGGCAAGCCATTCAAGCCATAACAACTACAGGCCTGCATCCTTCCCATGTGATGACACAGCATTTTTGAACAAACTAAACACCTGCTTCAGCAGATTTGATATAGACAACAACATTGTGCCAAATAAGCTTCCTGTCAAACAGGGTGCGGACGTGCTATGTCTAAGAACATCTGATGTTCTGAAGACCCTGAGGCGAGTAAACCCAAGAAATACAGCTGGTCCTGATAATATTATGGGAAGGGTTCTAAAAGACTGTGCTACCAAACTGTCTGCTGTACTAACAGATATATTCAACACATACCTGCAACTACCCACTGTACTCAGTTGCTTCAAAAACATGACAATCATTCCCTTACCCAAAAAATCCCAACCATCAAGCTTAAGTGATTACTGGCCAGTTGCGCTTACATCAACAGTAATGAAGTATTCTGAGTGGTTGATAAAGAACCATCTCTCTTCAAGCCTACCTGCAGCACTGGATACAGTTTGCTTATAGATCTAACCACTGCACAGCTGATGCAATAGCTATAGCACTTCATGAATCCTTGGCACATCTAGAGAACAAGAATTGCTATGTCAGAATGCTGTTCATCAAATTTAGTTCCACCTTTAGCACTGTCATCCCCCAGAATCTGATATCGAAGCTGATCCAGCTGGGCATCAACACCCCCCTATGTAACTGGATACTGGACTTTCTCATCAACAATCCCAAAACGTACGTGTGGGAAATAACAGGTCAATTAGTATTAAACTGAGCATGGGTGACCCTCAGGTCTGCGTCCTGAGTCCTCTGCTGTTCACCTCATTGACGCATGACTGCATGGCCAATTATAAATCCAACAAAATCATCAAGTTCGCGGATGATACCACTGTTGCAGTTCTTGCTAGAAATGGTGAGGAAACAGCCTAGAGGGATGAAATGAAGCATATGATAGGCTGGTGCAATAGCAACACTCTGGCTTTAAATGTAAACAAGACCAAATAATTAATAGTGGACTTCAGGAGGACTCAGGAGATACATCAGCCTCTGGAAATTAAGGGGGTGGCAGTGGAAAGAGGCAAAAAAACACCAAGTTCCTGGGGATGCACATCTCAGATGACCTATCCTGGTCAACTCATATTAGCCACACAGCGAAGAAAGCACAACAACATCTGCACTTCCTATAGAAACTGAGGAAGGCAAACCTGTCTCATTTCATCTTCAAAGCCTTCTACAGGGGGACCATTGGCAGCATCCTTTCAAATAACATCACAGTTTGGAATGGTAACTGCAAAGCATCTGACAGCAAGCTCTCCTGAGGGTAGTGAGGACAGCACAAAAAGTCATTGGTTCCTCGCTCCCATCCATGGATGATCTGCACAAGATTCAGTGTGTGGGAAGGGCTACGAAGATAAACGATCCCACTCACCCTGCCCATGGCATGTACTTTTGCCTTTCTTCGGGCAGGTGGTATCACAGCTTACACTGCAAAACATCTAGACTGAACAGGATCTTCTTCCCTCTATCTATAATGCTGCTGAACTTGAATGCCAGGCATAACAGTGAACAATTACATTAATATGCCACTTGATATGAAGTATCAGCTATAGTAATCACTCTTGCCAACTGCTCCAACAACTGGTACAGTTTGCCTGATTTATTATGCTATTACATCCTGAATGTGCAATAGTCAGGAGTGAGTTACCACTCCATACATGTGCAATATGAACATCAGAATACATCATACTAAAACTGATGAAGTGCAATATTCTAAGCAATCACAATGTGAAGTCATAGTCTTGCAATACCTACTAGTATAATACTATCTAATGTCTTCCTGTCCAATTGTGGTCATTTATTGTGTTGTTAATACTTTAATTACTGTATGTGCATTAGTCTTTCTGTCATTCAAAATAAGTGTGCATTGTTATGCCTTGCACAGGGACCAAAGCAACGTAATTTTGTTCAAATTTGCACTGCTGTGTACATCTGATCGACAATAAAGTTTATTTTGACTTGACTTTTGACAGTTTTGCATCTCGGTGGGTAATATGTAAATTCACTCCAAACTCCTAGTACTGAATTCACAACTTCCACACCAAACATTTTCATAAATTTCTTCAAAAATCTATCCTCCTTTGTTATATTTTCCCTTCTAGGCTTCCAAATACATTTTCACTGTTGCAAACCAAATTCCCAGTCTCCACCTGAAAGTAATATTCCTTGCTGAAAGCTGATTATTTCTCCCAGAATTTTCTTAAACTCCATTACAGCAGTTCTATGGGGATGTAAATGCATGCCACTGTAATCCTCCTCCCTAGCCAGTAGCTTCTTAGTACTATGCATCTTCCATTGTCTTTTCCTTTATTCTTCTATCACTACTGGAGCTCCTCTTGCAATTATTATAAGTACTCCTCTTTTCCTTTCCCCCAGACACTCTGCTGAATAACCATCCTGAAAACCTTTCTTTATCAAATTTACATGTTCAGTTCCAGGTGAGTCTCCTGTAGCATAAAGTACAGTTTTGTACCTACCATAAATGTAGATGTCCGATAGGAATGCATCTGCAGTCCTCACAAATGGGTTGTCCAGTCGTCAGGCAGCCCTTCGGTCGGCCGGATCCCAAAGTCTGGGTCTGGCTTCGGCTGGTGTCGCACTTCACCCGACGTCATTGCGGCAGTTCTTCGGGTATAAAGGCATCAGCCGACGCCATTTTCCTCAGTGTTTCTTGCCCCAGATGCCAGGTGCCCTCTTGGATGGCTAAATTTGGATAAATGCCAAAGTTTCCAAATAGTAGTGAGCAAACACACAAAATAAGCATGTATGTACATATATACAAACAAATACACCATAATAGATCCCCCCCAAGCTAGCTGAAGGTTGGCAAATACCCTAGGAGTACCTCAGAGGGGAAGGAGGGAGGGTAATCCTGACTGCAGATGCATTCCTATCGGACATCTACATTTATGGTAGGTACAAAACTGTACTATGTCCTTCAAGGATGCATCTGCAGTCTTCACAAATGGGTAGAATACCATAGCTAAACTAGGGGAGGAGGAATGAGTAGAGATTATGGTGTAGTTAGGATCCCTTGCAAAACAGCAGTGGCAAAACCAGCTCGGGATCTAGAGTATAAAGGTAAATTATAATGCTTGGCAAATGTATGCACGGAGGTCCAAGTAGCAGCCTCTATAATGTCCTTGGTAGCCACTCCTCGTAAGAAAGCTGTGGTAGTGGCTGTAGCCCTTGTGGAGTGAGGCCTGATGTTCTCTGGAGTTTTCTTTCCATGATAGGAGTAACAAAATCTAATGCAATTTCCTATCCATTTGGAGATTGTCTGTTTTGAAATTGGTTTTCCTTCCTTCCCTGTTGCATACGCTACCAGAAGCTGGTCAGTTTTTCTATTGTTTTTTGTCCTGTCCAGGTAGTAGCGTAATTGTCTATGCACATCCAAGGTATGTAGTAGCCTTTCTCCCCTGTTCTGTGGGTTGGGGAAGAATGTAGGAAGGTGGATAGTCTGATTTAAAGAGACTCTGGATACCACCTTAGGCACAAATGTAGGATTTGTTCTCATGGACACTATCTTGATGGAAGATCAGGAAGGGTTGCACTGCCATTAATGCCTGTAGTTCAGAGACCCTTCTTGCTGAAGTTATTGCCAGCAGGAATGCAGTCTTCCAGGATAAGTATTGTAATTCTGCTGTTGCTGCTGGTTCGAAAGGGGGAAGTGTCAATTTTTCTAGCACAAAGTTCAAGTCCCATGCTGGTAATGGAGGTTTCCGGGGAGGTTTCACATTTTTAATTCCTCTCAGAAACTGTCTGAGCAGAGGATGCGAGACGACAGGAGGATCCAAGCTGTATTCTGCTGAAATAGCGGAGGCATGTATCTTGATGGAAGAGTAGGACAGGCCTGTATGGAAGAGCTCTGCCAAGTACTCCAG
The DNA here is from genome assembly GCF_019279795.1 of Protopterus annectens. Classification (NCBI taxonomy): domain Eukaryota; kingdom Metazoa; phylum Chordata; order Ceratodontiformes; family Protopteridae; genus Protopterus; species Protopterus annectens. The sequence goes on along the minus strand of NC_056743.1, from coordinate 1,705,153,186 downwards.
GATGTTGGCTATGTTCACCAGTGTCACTTCTTGCCCCTTTGCAGTACTCCAAGTGAGATATCTTTTCCATTTTGCTGCATAATTCTTTCTTGTTGAAGGTCTTCGAGCCTCCAGGATTATGTCCTTAACCCTTTGGGATAAATTTGGGTTAGTTGTTGTCATGTAATGTTCCAGGCAGTTAGCTGCAGGGTTTTCAGGTTTGGATGCAGGATGTTGAAGTTGTTCTGTGTTAACAGTAATGGGATCAGGGGCAGTGTCCATATTTGTTCCCGGGACATGCTCCTCAGCAATGGATACCAATGTTGTCTTGGCCAGTCTGGAGCTATCAGAATGATCCTCGGATGTTCCTCTTTGATCTTCAGAAGCACCTTGTGCATCAAAGGAAGTGGTGGGAATGCATATGCTATCAGGTTTTTCCAACTGAAAGATAGGGAGTCCACCTTCCAAGCAAGTGGGTGGTACGTCCTTGTGCAGAATTTCTTTAGCTGGTGATTGAGTGGGGATGCAAACAAGTCTATTTGTGGTAATCCCCATTCTCTTGTGATGGCTTTGAAGATGTCTGGATGCAGCATCCATTCGTGGGCATCTGTGGTAGTTCTGCTTAATATGTCTGCTAGAATGTTTTCCTTCCTGGTACATAAATTGCTTGTAACTGAATGTTGTAGCTCAGAGCCACATCCCATAGGTCCAGTGCCAGCCGGCATAGAGGATATGAGTGTGTGCCTCCCTGTTTGTTGATGTACCACATAACTGTGGTGTTGTCTGTCCTTATCATCAGCTGACCTTCTTGGAGAAAAGGTTTGAAGGCCTGGATTGCCAATTTTACTGCCATCATTTCCTTTAGATTTATGTGCAGGTGCAGCTGGTCTTGAGTCCATAGGCCTTGAATGCACCAGTCCAGCATGTGTGCCCCCCAACCGAGGTCTGAGGCATCTGTCGTGATGGTTTGTTTTGGTTGGCTTTTGCAGAAGGGCAATCCTGAGTTTGATTGGCAGGCCTGAGCCCACCATAGGAACTCTTTCTTCAGGCAGGGAATCATTGGAATTTTGGTTTCTAGGCTGTGCTTGTGTTGAGACCACAAATTCTTTAGGTACCATTGTAGCTTTCTCATATGCAGCCTGGCATGAGGGACCAGTATTATACAGGATGCCATGAAGCCTAGAGCTTGCAGCACTTTTCTTGCAGTTAGATGGTTCTGCTTTGTTAATGCCAAGAAGTAGAGAGGAAGCTGCTCTTTCTTTTCTGCAGTTAGGGATGCCATTTGATTTGATGTGTCCAGTTCTGCACCCAGAAAGGTTATTCTTTGGGATGGAATCAGCCTTGACTTTTTTATATTGACTGTATATTCCAGGGCTTGCAGCAGGTAAATGACTCTTTGTAGGTCTTCTGTTAGTTTTATTTTGTTGTCCGCTTGTATCAGGCAGTCGTCCAGGTAGGGATAGATTTGAATCCCTGAAGTCTGCAATGAGCGATTACTGATGCCAGGCATTTCGTGAACACTCTGGGCAGTAGATAAGCCAAAGGGCAATGCTGAGAATTGATAATGCTCTGATCCTGCAAGAAATCTGAGGTATCTTCTGCAAATTGGTCTTATGGGGACGTGCAGGTATGCCTCCTTGAGATCTAGAGTTACCAGCCAAGACTCCTTGCCCAGCATGGGAAGAAGCTGCTGTAGGGTCAGCATTTTGAATTTTGGAACAATGAGGAATGTGTTTAAAGCGGACAGGTCTAGAATAGGCCTCCATTTGTTTTCTTTTCTTGGTACCAGGAAGAGTCTGGAGTAAAATCCTTTCCTTGCTCCAAAGGTGGTACCTTTTCCACAGCTCTCATTCTTAGTAATTGAGATATTTGCTTTAGAGCTTCTGTCCTTTGAGTAGGTGGCAGGTTTGGCATTCCTCTTTTGCTTGGTAGAGTATGGAAATGGAACCTGTAACCTTGGTCTATAGTTTGCAAAATCCATTTTTCTCTTGTGATGCAATGCCAGTTCTTTGAAAATAAGGTTAGCTTTCTGCCTAAGGGTGCTTCTAGTTGTTCCCTGGTAGGCGGTGCCACCGCCAAGTCACTGTGATTGGGTTGTTGTAGTGGTGGTGGTTGCATCCGTGCCTCGCTGGTTGTTACCTTGCCACTGGCGTCCTGTAGGCACCCCTGGTTTGGTTTCTGCCTCTCGAGCGCCTATTCCTGCCTCTTTGTGCCCTAGAGGAGTCTGGAAAGGACCAATTCTTGGAGGGCCAGTTCCTGCTAAACCTTGGAGGTTGAACTTGTAAGAAATCTTTCACTGTTTGTACAGATTTTGCCTTCTCTTCCATCTTTTTTAGTACCTGTTGCGCAGGGGAACCAAATAAACTGACCTTGTCCATAGGTGCATCCAAAAGCTTTGATTTGACATGGTCTGGTAATGCCTGTTCTTTCAGCCATGCATGCCTCCTGATAACTGTGCCAGTCATGGCTGATCTAAAGGAAGCCTCCAGTGCATCATAGCCACATTTTAAAGAATGGTTACTAACCTGCTGTATGTTATGTACCATTTCTTGAACATATTTCTTATCTAAAGATTCTTCAGAGGACAGCTTTTTAGTCAACTGGTCAAGCATAAACTCTTGGTATTGAATCATATGAAATTGGCAGTTCAAAGCTCTAGCTGACAAAGTAGCAGAGGTGTAAACTTTTTTACCCCATCTCTAAGGACCTGGATTCCCTTTCAGAGGGGAGGGGGTTTTTAGTGGAAGTAGCTGCTACAGCTTTAGGACCCTGGGAGATAGTCTCTGGATCTGCAAAAGGAGCCTTATATAAATGGTGATGAGTGTCTGGGACCCTGTAGAACCTATCGGGCTTAGCAGGAGCCGGAGGTAATGAATCAGGAGCAGTGCAAGCATCATTAAATGCATCATCAACAACAGAAAGTACTGGAGGTATAGCTAAAGGCCTATGCTGTGGCAAATGTAGAAAGGTCCTAAGCCTTTTTCTGGAGTCTGAGAAATCTTGGCCCTGCCACTGAAATTGTTCCCTCATAGCATGCAAGGTTTCCCCAAAGGAAAATTCCTCAGGAGGAGAGGCTGAAGGGATGGACTCCTCAGCATCAGAGTCTTCGTAAGGAGAATAAGCAGCCTCAGGAGGGTCTGTATGTTCTGAGTCATCAGAGGAATCATCTGTGGATACTGGCTCAGGGGGCTCTGCTCTAGGCCTTTTTTCTGGAGGAGGGAGAGAGGCCCTGTCTGGATGAGGCTGGGCTCCACGAATTAAAGAGATGAGATCCTCAGCCAAAGTAAGCATATGGGAGCTGGTGCTGGGCCTGAGAGAGGGGCTTGGCAGGCACCGTTTTTGATGCTTTGGCTGCTTTAGCCCTGGCAAAGGCCTTAACAGACATTGCTGCAGGAGGCCTAGCAGCTCCACGTGCAGGGGTAGAAATATCCAGGGGAATGGTATCTGATAAATCCTGTGAAACCGCAACAGAAGGTTGGATTTCAGAAGCCATTTCTACCAGGTTAGAAAAGGCCTCGGTAGAAGGCATGATTTCGGCTGAAGAAAGAACCGCTTGCTCGGTTTCGGCCGAAACCGAGACACTCATGGTTTGCTTAACCGCGGTTTCGGCCGAAACCGCGGACCGCGAGTGTCGGTCCTTTTCTTTGCGTTTTTTGGTACTTTGCGTAGTCGGAGGATCCGACGGCATAATATATGCAAAATCGGAGCCGAAAATCTGTTCAGCAAACTCCGACCGACGTCTCAGCGTCCGTCGGTTAAAAGAAGCACAGGCTAGACAAGCTGCTACGTCGTGGTCTGGGCCTAAACAATGTATGCAATAGGAGTGGAAATCTTTATGAGGTATTTGTTTCCCACAAGTTAAACAGTTATTCACTTTCTCTGACATCGGCTGAGGCAAGAAAGAGTCCCCAACGGGGTACTTAGCTTTTTAGAAGTCTTCGAAGTAATATTCGGTAGTAGTAATCTCTGGATCTGACCGACCGGCACTTGCGAACAGCTTCTGCTTCGGGCACCACGCGGCAAGAAAGACTGAGGAAAATGGCGTCGGCTGATGCCTTTATACCCGAAGAACTGCCGCAATGACGTCGGGTGAAGTGCGACACCAGCCGAAGCCAGACCCAGACTTTGGAATCCGGCCGACCGAAGGGCTGCCTGATGACAGGACAACCCATTTGTGAAGACTGCTGATGCATCCTTGAAGGACATCTATTTGCACTCTACATTTTTTTTATATAGTTCACTACTTTCTTTTTTACATTTATCTGCAAGACCATTCAGACTGAAGGACATTACAGAAAGCATCATATTCTCATATAGTTATTATTACCACTTTTTATATAAAACTGCTCTTTTGCTAAATGTCTAGTTCCAGCTCTTATGTTACATGTATACACTGTTTGGCAGGTTGGTCTTTTATATAGTCGTTCCATTTCATATCCATTCGCACCTATGTCACATCTTACATACCTTTTTTTTTTTTTTTGAAAGCCCCTCAAACAGAACAAACAACCGCCCTCCAAAAAAAACTCCTAAAACCTATGAACTTGACAATAACACAAAAAACTAAATACATCTTCAAATAATTAATTTTTTGCTTCCAAATAAGAACATAACTTCTAAGTTGATAGCTACACAGACAGGCTAAAAAAGTTATGTCTTACCATAATGTTCCATCTGTGCCATCAGTCTTCATTTATTCTTGACTTGTTCGTTACGGGTACGATCCTTGGAAGCGACCCAGCTGATATACAACTCGTGCCAGCCAAAAAATCTCTCGAACTGCAAGTCTACCCACAATGCCCCCTCCACATTACATCAGATGAAGTCTGCAATCAGACAGAACACATTTACAGAAAACTTGTCCAAGGCATCCCTAACAATAACAACCCAGGACAGGATGTCGCTCTACCAGAAGTCTAAAGGAGGGGGCAGGCAGGAGGGACGCAAGAATAGATGAAGATCGACAACACTGATGGAACGTTATGGTAAGACATAACTTCTTTATCTGATGCTGTCAATCTTTATCTATTCTTGACTTGCGGGATGGAGTCCCCCAGCTACCTTAGATCCTGGGTGGCCTTACGAAAGAACATTCCTGAGAATCACAGAACCAAAAAAAGAGTCTTTCCCCCTGGAGACCATTTCCAATTTGTAATGAGTAATAAATGCAGGAGGCTTAGCCCAAGTTGCAGCTGTGCAAATTTCTGACATGGAAGTTTTAGAATGAAAAATGGCTGAAGTCAACATAGATCTGACAGAATGCACCTTCACTGGCATAGGGAGTCTAAGCTTTTGTTTCAATCAAATGAAAGATGTGAAATCTCTTAACCATCTGGACAGAGTAACCTTAGACAGGTTTGCCCAGAGTTGCACTTGCAAAGGAAACAAATAACCATTCTGATTGTCTAAATTGCTTAGTTCTATCCAGACAGAAATGTAATTGCCTGAGCACATCCAGAAAGTACAGGCAGTACTCACCTTTATTAGAAAAATTCAGGCAAGTCTATGGACTGGGTGATAATGGTCTGTGAAATTACTTTAGGAAGGAAGGTCAGGTTTGTTCTGAGTGACACTCTTGCCTTTATGGAAAACTACATAAGCTGCTTTAGGACATAGAGCCTGTAATTCAGAGACTCATCTCACCGAAGTGACAGCTATGAGAAGTAATGCCTTCCAAGAAAAGAATTTTAAGTCACAGGTAGGTGCAGGTTCAAACGTAGGTGAAGTAAGTGACTGGAATACAATAGTCAAGTCCCATTGTGGTAGCAGATCATTGAAAGGGGGCTTCAAGCAGATGGTGCCTTTAAGAAAAACCTTACAAAGCCTGTGAAGAGATTAAAAGGCTGGTCCGCGTACCGTTATGGAAATTTGAAAGAGCTGCTAAGATAACCTGGATTGTTGAAGCAAAAGCTCCTTTACCAAAGATAGTAGGTAGAAACTCTATTACTTTTTCTACTGGCGCTGAAAAGGGGTCCAGACCATTATCAGAAGCCCAAATAGAAAATCTCTTCCATTTACTAAGGTAGAGACTCCTGGTGGATGGTTTATGAAATGCTAACAAAATGTGTCACATGGAAGAAAGAATATCATTATGCCTGGTGACTAATGGAACTTGAGAAACCAAGCAGCTTGAGATTCTGTAGAATGGGATGCACTAGTTCCTGGGGATGGGACAGATGGTCCAGAACTGGGTCCAGAATCCATGGGTGGTGAAGTAGAGGAGGCCAGAATAAGGGAAACCCTATCTGTCGAGGCCAATAAGGAGCAATGAGGATCACTCTGCTTCTCAACTGAGCTGCTTTGAGAAAAAAAAGGATCGGGGAGATGCATAAAGGAGACCCAGGGGCCAATCACGTAAAAGTGCATCGCTGGGGGACTCCCCCAGAGGGGGAATTAGGGCAAAGTAGCTTTGACACTTGCTGTTCAGGGGTGAAGCAAACGGGTCCCAGCAAAGAACGATCTTCACTACTCTGGATTTCTGAGACCACTTGTGAGGCATGAGAATGCATCTGCTCAGTTTGTTCGCAATCACGTTTGCACTCCTGGGATGTGCATTGCTATCAGAAAGTGACTGGAAGTTATGGCCCACTGCCACACTCAGAGGGCTTTTCGACACAGTGGGTAGGACTTGGTTCCCCCTTGCTTTTTGATGTACCAGACTACAGACACATTACGTTGTCTAACTGAATAGCTATCATCCCTTGAGGAAAGGCAGAGTGAAATGCTTGCAAAGCGAAAAGCACTGCCCCTAGCTCTAGAATGTTGACATGTAGATTGGCCTCAGAGAGGGACCAAGTGCCTTGGACTGTCTTCCCGAGATAATGCCCCCCCCCCAATCTGGGAAGCATCCATGGTCACTATGGCCTTGGGCTGTGGGGTAACAAAGGGGCAGCCTAGAAAAATCTCCGCAAACTACAACCACCAGGTTAGGTTGTTTTTGCATCGGCTGTATATGAAAACTAAATGATTCATGGGTTGGGTTAGAACAGACCATTGGTTTGCAAGTAACCACTGAAGAAATCTCATGTGAAATCTTGCCACTGGAACTAATGTGATCGCTGCTGCCATGAAGCCCAATGCCTGCAAAAGCTGCTAAGCTGGTATTTTGTCTGAGCAAAGGAGAGGATAAACCTGTGACTGTATTTTCTGCAACCTGTGTAGGGCAGTCAATGACACACAAGATAAAGTACTGAGGTGAGCTCCAATGAAATCCATGTCCTGAGAAGGGGTTAGTTGAGATTTTGCAGGGTTGACCGTTATGCCCAATTGTTGGGATAGTTCCATAATGAAGTCCATAGTTTGTAGTAGTAGATGCCTGGTGGGAGCGGCGAGGAGCCAGTGGTCTAGGTAAGGAAACATTGGGAATCCGTGCAGCCTCTAATGTGCTGTGACTGCTGCCATGCATTTGGTGAGCACCCTGCGGGCTGTGGTGAGATCAAAGGGCAGCATTCCGAATTGGAAATGACTGGCTCCTTTCTAGAAGTGGAGAAACTTTCTTGAGCATTTGTCCACCTTTATGTAGTAATACAATTCTTGAAAGTTGACAGAGCACATCCAATCACATCCAATCATCTTCCTCTAAGAAGGGAAGAGTTAACTGAACCGTAATTTTGACTGTTGCACAAATTTGTTCAGAACACAGAGAGCCAAAATTGGTCTCCAATCACCTGTTTTCGTTGGCAATAAAAAGAATCTCGAGTGAAACCTGGATCTTAATTGGTCTGGTGGGACTTCTTAGATGACTCTTTTTCCTAGCAACTTTTGTATTTCTAATGCTGCTTGATCTCTCTGACTGGGTAGAACATTGGGGAGTCTTGCTGGGGTTCTTAGGTAAAGAGTGAAGGGGATTAAATAACTTCTGGAAATGATCCTTAGTGCCCAGGCATCAGTGGTTATGTGTCACCAGGCGTCTGGGTGTAGGGAAAACCTTTGCCTGACTGCCTTCAGAGGTAAGCAATTGGGCCCTCTTTCAGGAGCGCTGGTAGGGCTGACCAAAGAAAGACTCCCTGGAACCCTGATTCTGCGGAACATCCTGCATCTGGGATGGCGTCTTCAATTGCAAGTCCCCCCTCTGCCCTGAGGGGAGTCCAAACCACGTGTCCTGGAAAGGCTTTTGGAACTTCTTGAACCACATTTTACTACTCTTTTGCTTCCTGAAGTAGGATCGTTGAGGAGTGGAAAAACATATGCCCACAGCAGACAAGTCTTTCCAGCTTTTTCACACCTGGACAGAGTTTCTTTTTAATTTCGGCCCAAACAAAGAGGATCCATCAAAGGAAGCACTGACAAAGGAAAACAAATGATTCCACAAACACACACAGGCGCAATCCAAGCATGTTGCCGAACAGCAACACCTGAATCTGCTGACCTGGTTGCCCCTTTGGCTGCATGTGGTATGAGCCTCATGGATGAATTGAAAATAGATTCCAGGATAGGTTCCAGGATAGGTAAAGTACAGTTGTGTACACTTACGATAAATGTATATGTTTGAGTGTATTCACTGTTGCAGTCATTACATTTGGGTAATCTGCTGGCAGGTTGCCCTCAGTCGGCCTGATTAACAATGTCTTGGGTCCTGCGTCAGTTGCTGTCCCTTCTTCCATGATGTCAGGTCGTCAGGGGTATAAAACATGCAGCCGACACTGCCCCCCAAATGGGGAGCAATATATATATATATATATATATATATATATATATATATATATATATATATATACAACGCGTTTGGCCGACACGGAATCCGACGGGACGAAAATACCGACAACGCAGATGACCGACAAGGTGAGAACCCGACGGACTCGGTAAGTGTGCCATCGAGTGAGGGATTTAGTGTTAGGAGCGACAGGTAAGTGTGCGATAGTGAGGGACTGTGGGTGTAGGGGTGGGTTAAGTGAGTTAGGGTTAGGGTGCAGGTAGGGTGTGTGTGCGATAGTGAGGGACTGTGGGTTAGGGGTGGGTTAAGTGAGTTAGGGTTAGGGTGCAGGTAGGATGTGTGTGCGATAGTGAGGGACTGTGGGTTTAGGGGTGGGTAAGTGAGTTAGGGTTAGGGTGCAGGTAGGGTAAGTGTGCGGTAGTGTCGGACCTTAGGGTTAGGGTTTGGGTTAGGGATAGTGCATATGTTATGTAGTGTACTGTGTTGTTTACGTGTAGTGTGTTGGTGTAATGGTTTTCGGTGTTTCGCGTTGTCGGTGTTTTTTGTTGTCGGTCTTTTGGTGTCGGTCATTAGTGTGTCGGGCAAACGCGATTTTGAGGATATAAAGGTGATCCATATATATATATATATATATATATATATATATATATATATATATATACATACATATCATTTAAAACACAAAACATATACCTCCAAACAAAAGCAAATACACCAAAAAGGCTTTTAAGCATAGTAAAAGAAAGGAGAGGTATAGTAAGAGAAAAACAGGGGGCTGGAGGGTGAATAGGACTGCAACAGTAAATACACTCGAACATCTACATTTATGGTAAGTGTATACAACTGTACTATGTTCTTCGTGTTTCACTGTTGCAGTCATTACATTTGGGTAGAATCCCAAAGCTATGGTTGGGAGGATGTATTTATACAGCATTAGGAGGAGCTACAAGGCCCTGCAGGACAGCAGTGGCAAAGCCAACTCTGGATTTAGAGAAGAGAGGTAAATGGTAATGTTTGGTGAATGTATAAACTGAGCTCCAGGTAGCAGCTTCTAGAATGTGTCTGGTAGGAAGCCCTCTGAGAAAAGTAGATGCAGCCCTGGTGGAATGAGATCTGATCCCCTTGGGAATAGGTTTACCATGGTGCATATAGCAGAAATGAATACAATGGCTTATCCATTTCGAAACAGTCTGTTTTGAAATAGACTTTCCCTCTGCCCCTGCAGCAAATGCCACCAATGGTTGTTCAGATTTTCTTAGAGATTTTGTCCTGTTTAAGTAGAATCTAAGTTGACTGTGTACATCCAATGAATGCAGAATCCGCACACCCTTGTTCTGTGGATTGGGAAAGAAAGTTGGCAGATGAATGGTCTAATTAAGAGCCACACTGGATACCATCTCAGGCATGAAAGATGGATTGGTCCCGAGAGCCATCCAGTCCGGATGAAAAACAATGAAAGGCTCCACTGCCATAACAGTCTGTAATTCTGAAATCCTTCTAGCTGAAGTGACTATTAAAAGGAAAGCTGTTTTCCAGGAGAGAAATTTTAGGTCTGCAGTAGCAGCTGGCTCAAAAGGAGGGAGAGTGAGTTTTTCCAAAACAAAATTGAGGGAGTTAGCGCTCTCCTGGGAGGTCTTAAATTTTTGGCCCCTCTGAGATACTGCTTTAGCAGAGGATGAGAGAAGAGGGGAGGTTCTGTGTTGTAATGAGATGAAAAGGCAGAGGCATGGATTTTTATGGAAGAAAAAGATAGGCCCTTGTGAAGCATCTCAGTTAAATATTGCAGAATCTGAGGAATATTGGGCATTGTTGTGCTTATTCCTTGTGACTGGTTCCAGGCACAGAAGCTTTTCCATTTGTCAGCATAAGATTTTCTAGTACTAGGCCTTTTAGCCTCCAAAAATGACATCCATCACAGGTTTGCTGAGGGATGCCAAGGGTGAAATTAGTTGATTAGCCACGCTGCAAGATTCAAAGTTTGGAACTAAGTGTGCAGAAAGTACAGTTTTGTACCTACCATAAATGTAGATGTCCGAACTGGATAGCATCTGCAGTCATAACAAGTGGGTTGTCCTGTCGTCAGGCAGCCCTTCAGTCGGCCGGATTCCAAAGTCCGGGTCCGGCTTCGGCTGATGTCGCACTCCACCCGACGTCATCTCTGTTGGTCTTCGGGTATAAAGGCATCAGCCGACGCCATTTTCCTCAGTGTTTCTTGCCCCAGATGCCAGTAGCCCTCTTGCAGGCTAAAATTTGGATAGATGCCAATGTTTCCAAATAGATAGAGGTAAACACAACAATAAGCAAGTATGTACATATACACAAACAAATACACCATAACAGACTCCCCCCCAACAGCTAGCTATTAGAAGGGTAAACAACCTAGGAGTACCACAGAGGGGATGGAGGGAGGGTAATCCTGACTGCAGATGCTATCCAGTTCGGACATCTACATTTATGGTAGGTACAAAACTGTACTATGTCCTTCATGGATGCATCTGCAGTCATAACAAGTGGGTAGAATACCATAGCCAACTAGGGGAGGAGGATAAAAGTAGATTATGGTGTGTTTAGGATCCCTTGCAGTACAGCAGTGGCAAACCCTGCTCGGGATCTGGAATATAGAGGCAAATTATAATGCTTGGCAAATGTATGCACGGAGGTCCAAGTAGCCTCAATAATGTCTTTGGTTGCCACTCCTCGTAAGAAGGCTGTGGTAGTGGCTGTTGCCCTTGTAGAATGAGGTCTTATGTTCTGTGGAATTGGTTTTCCATGGAAGGAGTAACAGAATCGTATGCAATTTCCTATCCATTTGGAGATTGTCTGTTTGGAAATAGCTTTTCCTTCCTTCCTGTTGCATAGGCTACAAAAGTTGGTCAGTCTTTCTGCTATTTTTGTTCTGTCCAAGTAGTAGCGTAGCTGTCTATGTACGTCCAAGGTATGCAGTATTCTTCCCCTCTGTTTTGTGGGTTGGGAAAGAAGGTAGGTAGGTGGATTGCCTGGTTTAAAGACACTCTGGATACCACCTTAGGCATAAATGTAGGATTAGTCCTCATGGACACTCTATCTTGGTGGAAGATTAGGAAGGGTTGCACTGCCATTAAGGCCTGTAGTTCTGAAACCCTCCTTGCTGAAGTAATTGCCAGTAGGAAAGCAGTTTTCCATGACAGGTGTTGTAGGTCTGCTGTTGCTGCTGGTTCAAAGGGTGCTAGTGTCAACTTTTCTAGCACAAAGTTTAAATCCCAAGCTGGTAATGGTGGTTTCCTTGGAGGTTTTACATTCTTGATTCCTCTGAGGAATTGCCTGAGCAAAGGGTGCGAAAAAACAGGTGTATCAAAGCTGTATTCTGCTGAAATAGCTGATGCATGTATCTTGATGGAGGAGTAGGACAGGCCTGAATGAAGAAGTTCGGCCAGATACTCCAGAATGTTAGGCATATCTATGTTTGACACATCTTTTCCTCTTTCCGTACTCCAGATGACAAACCTTTTCCATTTTCCAGCATAGTTCCTTCTTGTTGAAGGTCTGCGTGCTTCAAGAATAAAGTCTTTAACTCTTTGGGAAAGTTCTGGAATAGCTGCTGTTATGTGATGTTCCATGCAGTCAGTTGCAAGGTTTTAGGTTTGGATGTATGATGCTGTAGTTGTTCTGCGTTAACATCAAAGGCATCAGGGAATTGTCCACATATTGTTCCGAGACAAGCTCCTCAGTAGTGGGTACCAGTGTTGTCTTGGCCAGTTTGGAGCTATCAGGATTATCCTTGGACGTTCTTCCTTGATTTTCAGTAGTACCTTGTGTATCAAAGGAAGAGGCGGAATGCATATGCTGTTAAGCCTTTCCAGTTGAAAGAGAGTGAATCCACTTTCCATGCTAATGGGTGGAATGTCCTTGTGCAGAATTTTTGAGCTGGTGATTGAGAGGTGATGCGAATAGGTCTATCTGTGGCATTCCCCATTTCTTTGAGATGGTCTTGAAGATGTCCGGTGAAGCTTCCATTCGTGGGCATCCGAGTGGTTCTGCTTAATATGTCTGCTAGGGTATTGTCTTTCCCTGGTACAAATATTGCCTGTAACTGGATGTTGTAGCTGAGTGCCAGGGTCCACAGCTCCAAGGTCATTCTGCATAGGGGTATGAATGAGTGCCTCCCTGTTTGTTGATGTACCACATGACTGTGGTGTTGTCTGTCCTTATCATCAACTGGCCCTCTTTGAGAAATGGTTTGAACTTTTGGATTGCCAGTTTTACTGCCAGCATTTCCTTTAGGTTGATGTGCAGTTGAAGTTGATCCTGTGTCCACAATCCTTGCACGCATTTGTCCAGCATGTGGGCCCCCCATCCTAGGTCTGAAGCGTCTGTTGTGATGGTCTGGCTTGCTTGACATCTGCGAAAGGGTAGGCCTGGGTTTGACTGGCATGCCTGAGCCCACCATAGGAACTCCTGTTTTAAGCATGGAATTAGTGGGATTTCTGTTTCTAGACTGTGTCTGTGTTGGGACCACAAATTCTTTAGGTACCACTGTAGTCTGGCAAATGGAACCAAGATTATGCATGATGCCATGAAGCCCAAGGCCTGCAGTACTTTTCTTGCTGTTAACTTGTTCAGTTTTGTTAGTGCCCAGAAGTATAGAGGGAGTTCTTTTTGTTTTTCTGTAGTCAGGAATGCCATTTGTTTTACTGTGTCCAATTCCGCGCCCAAGAATGTCCTTGTTTGGGATGGTATCAGCCTTGACTTTTGTAAATTGACTGTGTATCCCAGTGCTTGTAGCAAGTAAATGACCCTTTGTAAATCTGTTGTCAGCTTGCTTTTGTTGTCCCCTTGTAGCAGGCAGTCGTCCAGGTATGGGTAAATTTGAATTCCCTGAAGTCTGCAATGGGCGATTACTGATGCCAGGCATTTTGTGAATACTCTGGGCAGTAGATAAGCCAAAGGCAATGCTGAGAATTGATAGTGCTCTGATCCTGCAAGAAATCTGAGGTATCTTCTGCAGATTGGTCGAATGGGGACGTGCAGGTATGCCTCCTTGAGATCTAGAGTTACCAGCCAAGACTCCTTGCCCAGCATGGGATGAAGTTGCTGTAAGGTCAGCATTTTGAATTTTGGGACAATGATGTATGTATTTAAGGTGGACAGGTCGAGAATTGGTCTCCAACTTTTTTCCTTTCTTGGAACTAGGAATAGTCTGGAGTAGAACCCCTTTCCTTGCTCTGCTGTTGGCACTCTTTCCACAGCTCTCATGTTTGCTAACTCCATTATCTGGTAGAGCCTCTGTTTTTGATTTGGAGGTAGATTTGGCATTCCTCTTTGACTGGAAAAGTGTGGAAGTGAAACCGTAACCTTGATCTATGGTTTGTAAAATCCACTTGTCCTTTGTTATGTAGTGCCAGTTCTTTGAAAATAAGGTTAACTTTCCGCCTAGAGGAGCTGCTATTTGTTCCCTGGTAGGCGGATTTATGTTAAGTCACTGTGGTTGTGTTGATGTAGTGGCAGTGGCTGTGTCTGTGCCTCTGTTGTTACCTTGCCACTGTCTTCCTCTGTAGGCACCTCCTCTGGATTGGTTTCTGCCTCTGGAACGTCTATTCCTGCCCCTTTGAAATTTTGTGGAGTCAGGAAAGGACCAATTTTGGCAGGCCAGTTCCTGCTAAACCTTGGGGTTGAACCTGCAAGAAATCTTTAACAGTTTGAACTGATTTTGCCTTTTCTTCCATTTTCTTCATAACCTGCTGGGCAGATGTACCAAACAAACTTGTCTTGTCCATAGGAGCATCTAGCAACTTAGCTTTAACATGATCCGGTAAAGCTTGTTCCTTTAGCCATGCATGCCTTCTTATCACTGTGCCTGTCATGGCTGATCTAAATGAAGCCTCCAGTGCATCATAGCCACATTTTAAGGAATGGTTGCTAACCTGTTGTATGTTATTTACCATCTCTAATACATATTTCTTATCAAGAGATTCATCAGTGGTTACTTTTTTAGTTAACTGATCCAGCATAAACTCTTGGTATTGTATCATGTGAAACTGACAGTTTAAAGCTCTAGCTGAGAGAGTAGCTGAAGTGTAGAGCTTTTTACCCCATCTGTCTAATGACTGTGGTTCCCTTTCAGAAGGAATAGGGTTTTTAGCTATGGTCGCGGCTACTGCCTTGGGGCCCTGGGATATAGTTTCTGGGTCTGCAAGTGGAGCCTTGTAAAGGTGGTGATGAGTATCTGGCACCCTGTAAAATCTGTCCGGTTTGGCAGGGGCTGGCGGTAAAGAATCTGGAGCGGAGCAAACATCATTGAAAGCATCATCCACCACAGAGAGAACAGGGGGTATAGCTAAGGGCCTGTGCTGTGGGAGATGCAGAAAAGTCCTAAGTCTTTTTCTGGAGTCTGAAAAATCCTGTTGCTGCCATTGGAACTGTTCTCGCATGGCATGCAAGGTTTCCCCAAAGGAGAATTCTTCTGGTGGGGAAGCAGCTGGGATGGATTCTTCAGCATCAGAATCTTCAAAATTGGAGAAGGGAGCCTCTGGCTGGTCAGTTATGTCTGATTCATCAGCAGAATCATCAGAGGACACTGGCTCGGGGGGCTCTGCCCTAGGTCTCTTCTCTGGGGGCTGAGAGGCCCTGTCTGGGTGAGATTGAGATCCTCTAATTAAAGAAATTAAATCTTCTGCCAAAGTAAGCATTTGAGAACTAGAAGAGGGCCTGGATGTGGGTGGTTTAACAGGCACTGTTTTAGTAGTCTTGGCTGCTTTAGCCCTGGTGAAGGCCTTAATGGACATGGCTGCTGGAGGCCTAGCAGCACCACGTGCTGGGGTAGAAACATCCAAGGGGATGGTGTCCGATAAGTCAACCACCGTAGTGGGTAAAATTTCTGAGGTCGTTGCAAGAATTGTAGCAGGGGCCTCAGTTGTAGGAATAGGTTCAGCTGTACTTTGTTCAGTTTTCTCGGTTTCAGCTGAAACCGAGACACTCGCGGTTTGCTTGACCATGGTTTCGGCCGAAACCGCGGACCACGAGTGTCGGTCTTTATCTTTGCGTTTTTTGCTAGATTGGGTAGTCGGAGGATCCGACGGCATAATGTACGCAAAATCAGAACCGAAAAACTGTTCTGCAAACTCCGACCGACGCCTAAGCGTTCGTCGGTTGAAAGAAGCACAGGCCGAACAGGCTGCTACGTCGTGGGCTGGGCCTAAACAAGGCAGACAGTAAGAGTGGAAATCTTTATGAGGTATTTGTTTCCCACAATTTAAACAATTGTTAACTTTTTCTGACATCGGCTGAGGCAAGAAAGAGTCCCCAACGGGGTACTTAGCTTTAGAAGTCTTCGAAGTAGTATTCGGTAGAAGTAATCTCTGGATCCGACCGACCGGCACTTGCGAACAGCTTCTGCTTCGGGCGCCACGCGGCAAGAAAGACGGAGGAAAATGGCGTCGGCTGATGCCTTTATACCCGAAGACCAACAGAGATGACGTCGGGTGGAGTGCGACATCAGCCGAAGCCGGACCCGGACTTTGGAATCCGGCCGACTGAAGGGCTGCCTGACGACAGGACAACCCACTTGTTATGACTGCAGATGCATCCATGAAGGACATTTTGGGAATTCTGCTGAGACAGTAGGTAAGGTGTCTGAGGCAGGTGCCACGGAGGAAGGTGTGACACATTGCGCAGGAGTGGGAACCAGTGTTGGCGAGGCCAGTCTGGAGAAATCAGAATAATTTTTGGTTTGTCCTGTCTGACTTTTAGTAGAACTTTGGAGAGCAGAGGCAGAGGGGGAAAGCATAGACTGATAGATTTTTCCAGCTGAATGATAAGAGCATCCACTTTCCAAGCTTTTTTGTGATGAATTCTTGTGCAGAATTTGTCCAACTAATAGTTCTGGGGTGAGGCAAAAAGATCTACGTCTGGACTCCCCCATTTGCATGCCAACATGTTGAAACCTTGTGGTTCCAGTTTCCATACATGTGGGTCCATAAGATTTCTGATTAGTTTGTCTGCCAGAGTATTTAGCTTTCCTGGCAGGAATTGTGGTTGTAGTTGTATCTGGTAGGTCAAGGCAGTGTTCCACAATGCCACGGCTAGTCTGCAAAGGGGGTAGGAATGTGTACCCGCCTGCTCGTTTATGTACCATATAAAGTACAGTTTTGTACCTACCATAAATGTAGATGTCCGATAGGAACGCATCTGCAGTCTTCACAAATGGGTTGTCCTGTCGTCAGGCAGCCCTTCAGTCAGCCGGATTCCAAAGTCTGGGTCTGGCTTCGGCTGGTGTCGCACTTCACCCAACGTCATTGCGGCAGTTCTTCGGGTATAAAGGCATCAGCCGACGCCATTTTCCTCAGTGTTTCTTGCCCGAGATGCCAGGTGCCCTCTTGGATGGCTAAATTTGGATAAATGCCATAGTTTCCAAATAGTAGAGAGCAAACACACAAAATAAGCATGTATGTACATATATACAAACAAATACACCATAAAAGATCCCCCCGCAAGCTAGCTGAAGGTTGGCAAATACCCAAGGAGTACCTCAGAGGGGAAGGAGGGAGGGAGGGTAATCCTGACTGCAGATGCATTCCTATCGGACATCTACATTTATGGTAGGTACAAAACTGTACTATGTCCTTCAAGGATGCATCTGCAGTCTTCACAAATGGGTAGAATACCATAGCTAAACTAGGGGAGGAGGAATGAGTAGAGATTATGGTGTAGTAAGGATCCCTTGCAAAACAGCAGTGGCAAAACCAGCTCGGGATCTAGAGTATAAAGGTAAATTATAATGCTTGGCAAATGTATGCACGGAGGTCCAAGTAGCAGCCTCTATAATGTCCTTGGTAGCCACTCCTCGTAAGAAAGCTGTGGTAGTGGCTGTAGCCCTTGTGGAGTGAGGCCTGATGTTCTCTGGAGTTTTCTTTCCATGATAGGAGTAACAAAATCTAATGCAATTTCCTATCCATTTGGAGATTGTCTGTTTTGAAATTGGTTTTCCTTCCTTCCCTGTTGCATATGCTACCAGAAGCTGGTCAGTTTTTCTATTGGTTTTTGTCCTGTCCAGGTAGTAGCGTAATTGTCTATGCACATCCAAGGTATGTAGTAGCCTTTCTCCCCTGTTCTGTGGGTTGGGGAAGAATGTAGGAAGGTGGATAGCCTGATTTAAAGAGACTCTGGATACCACCTTAGGCATAAATGTAGGATTTGTTCTCATGGACACTCTATCTTGATGGAAGATCAGGAAGGGTTGCACTGCCATTAATGCCTGTAGTTCAGAGACCCTTCTTGCTGAAGTTATTGCCAGCAGGAATGCAGTCTTCCAGGATAAGTATTGTAATTCTGCTGTTGCTGCTGGTTCGAAAGGGGGAAGTATCAATTTTTCTAGCACAAAGTTCAAGTCCCATGCTGGTAATGGAGGTTTCCGTGGAGGTTTCACATTTTTAATTCCTCTCAGAAACTGTCTGAGCAGAGGATGAGAGAAGACAGGAGGATCCAAGCTGTATTCTGCTGAAATAGCTGAGGCATGTATCTTGATGGAAGAGTAGGACAGGCCTGTATGGAAGAGCTCTGCCAAGTACTCCAGGATGTTGGCTATGTTCACCAGTGTCACTTCTTGCCCCTTTGCAGTACTCCAAGTGAGATATCTTTTCCATTTTGCTGCATAATTCTTTCTTGTTGAAGGTCTTCGAGCCTCCAGGATTATGTCCTTAACCCTTTGGGATAAATTTGGGTTAATTGTTGTCATGTAATGTTCCAGGCAGTTAGCTGCAGAGTTTTCAGGTTTGGATGCAGGATGTTGAAGTTGTTCTGTGTTAACAGTAATGGGATCAGGGGCAGTGTCCATATTTGTTCCCGGGACATGCTCCTCAGCAATGGATACCAATGTTGTCTTGGCCAGTCTGGAGCTATCAGAATGATCCTCGGATGTTCCTCTTTGATCTCCAGAAGCACCTTGTGCATCAAAGGAAGTGGTGGGAATGCGTATGCTATCAGGTTTTTCCAACTGAAAGATAGGGAGTCGACCTTCCAAGCAAGTGGGTGGTACGTCCTTGTGCAGAATTTCTTTAGCTGGCGATTGAGTGGGGATGCAAACAAGTCTATTTGTGGTAATCCCCATTCTCTTGTGATGGCTTTGAAGATGTCCGGATGCAGCATCCATTCGTGGGCATCTGTGGTAATTCTGCTTAATATGTCTGCTAGAATGTTTTCTTTCCCTGGTACATAAATTGCTTGTAACTGAATGTTGTAGCTCAGAGCCACATCCCATAGGTCCAGTGCCAGCCGGCATAGAGGATATGAGTGTGTGCCTCCCTGTTTGTTGATGTACCACATAACTGTGGTGTTGTCTGTCCTTATCATCAGCTGACCTTCTTGGAGAAAAGGTTTGAAGGCCTGGATTGCCAATTTTACTGCCATCATTTCCTTTAGATTTATGTGCAGGTGCAGCTGGTCTTGAGTCCATAGGCCTTGAATGCACCTGTCCAGCATGTGTGCCCCCCAACCGAGGTCTGAGGCATCTGTCGTGATGGTTTGTTTTGGTTGGCTTTTGCAGAAGGGCAATCCTGAGTTTGATTGGCAGGCCTGAGCCCACCATAGGAACTCTTTCTTCAGGCAGGGAATCATTGGAATTTTGGTTTCTAGGCTGTGCTTGTGTTGAGACCACAAATTCTTTAGGTACCATTGTAGCTTTCTCATATGCAGCCTGGCATGAGGGACCAGTATTATGCAGGATGCCATGAAGCCTAGAGCTTGCAGCACTTTTCTTGCAGTTAGATGGTTCTGCTTTGTTAATGCCAAGAAGTAGAGAGGAAGCTGCTCTTTCTTTTCTGCAGTTAGGGATGCCATTTGATTTGATGTGTCCAGTTCTGCACCCAGAAAGGTTATTCTTTGGGATGGAATCAGCCTTGACTTTTTTATATTGACTGTATATCCCAGGGCTTGCAGCAGGTAAATGACTCTTTGTAGGTCTTCTGTTAGTTTTATTTTGTTGTCCGTTTGTATCAGGCAGTCGTCCAGGTAGGGATAGATTTGAATCCCCTGAAGTCTGCAATGAGCGATTACTGATGCCAGGCATTTCGTGAACACTCTGGGTGCAGTAGATAAGCCAAAGGGCAATGCTGAGAATTGATAATGCTCTGATCCTGCAAGAAATCTGAGGTATCTTCTGCAAATTGGTCTTATGGGGACGTGCAGGTATGCCTCCTTGAGATCTAGAGTTACCAGCCAAGACTCCTTGCCCAGCATGGGAAGAAGCTGCTGTAGGGTCAGCATTTTGAATTTTGGAACAATGAGGAATGTGTTTAAAGCGGACAGGTCTAGAATAGGCCTCCATTTGTTTTCTTTTCTTGGTACCAGGAAGAGTCTGGAGTAAAATCCTTTCCTTGCTCCAAAGGTGGTACCTTTTCCACAGCTCTCATTCTTAGTAATTGAGATATTTGCTTTAGAGCTTCTGTCCTTTGAGTAGGTGGCAGGTTTGGCGTTCCTCTTTGCTTGGTAGAGTATGGAAATGGAACCTGTAACCTTGGTCTATAGTTTGCAAAATCCATTTTCTCTTGTGATGCAATGCCAGTTCTTTGAAAATAAGGTTAGCTTTCCGCCTAAGGGTGCTTCTAGTTGTTCCCTGGTAGGCGGTGCCACCGCCAAGTCACTGTGATTGAGTTGTTGTAGTGGTGGTGGTTGCATCCGTGCCTCGCTGGTTGTTACCTTGCCACTGGCGTCCCCTGTAGGCACCCCTGGTTTGGTTTCTGCCTCTCGAGCGCCTATTCCTGCCTCTTTGTGCCCTAGAGGACTATTCCTGCCTCTTTGTGCCCTAGAGGAGTCTGGAAAAGACCAATTCTTGGAGGGCCAGTTCCTGCTAAACCTTGGAGGTTGAACTTGTAAGAAATCTTTCACTGTTTGTACAGATTTTGCCTTCTCTTCCATCTTTTTTAGTACCTGTTGCGCAGGGGAACCAAATAAACTGACCTTGTCCATAGGTGCATCCAAAAGATTTGATTTGACATGGTCTGGTAATGCCTGTTCTTTCAGCCATGCATGCCTCCTGATAACTGTGCCAGTCATGGCTGATCTAAAGGAAGCCACCAGTGCATCATAGCCACATTTTAAAGAATGGTTACTAACCTGCTGTATGTTATGTACCATTTCTTGAACATATTTCTTATCTAAAGATTCTTCAGAGGACAGCTTTTTAGTCAACTGGTCAAGCATAAACTCTTGGTATTGAATCATATGAAATTGGCAGTTCAAAGCTCTAGCTGACAAAGTAGCAGAGGTGTAAACTTTTACCCCATCTCTCTAAGGACCTGGATTCCCTTTCAGAGGGAGGGTTTTAGTGGAAGTAGCTGCAACAGCTTTAGGACCCTGGGAGATAGTCTCTGGATCTGCAAAGGAGCCTTATATAAATGGTGATGAGTGTCCGGGACCCTGTAGAACCTATCGGCAGCAACGCCACGCCTAGGTAATGAATCAGGAGCAGTGCAAGCATCATTAAATGCATCATCAACAACAGAAAGTACTGGAGGTATAGCTAAAGGCCTATGCTGTGGCAAATGTAGAAAGGTCCTAAGCCTTTTTCTGGAGTCTGAGAAATCTTGGCCCTGCCACTGAAATTGTTCCCTCATAGCATGCAAGGTTTCCCCAAAGGAAAATTCCTCAGGAGGAGAGGCTGAAGGGATGGACTCCTCAGCATCAGAGTCTTTGTAAGGAGAATAAGCAGCCTCAGGAGGGTCTGTATGTTCTGAGTCATCAGAGGAATCTTCTGTGGATACCGGCTCAGGGGGCTCTGCTCTAGGCCTTTTTTCTGGAGGAGGGAGAGAGGCCCTGTCTGGATGAGGCTGGGCTGCACGAATTAAAGAGATGAGATCCTCAGCCAAAGTAAGCATATGGGAGCTAGGCCTTTTTTCTGGAGGAGGGAGAGAGGCCCTGTCTGGATGAGGCTGGGCTCCACGAATTAAAGAGATGAGATCCTCAGCCAAAGTAAGCATATGGGAGCTGGTGCTGGGCCTGAGAGAGGGGGGCTTGGCAGGCACCGTTTTTGATGCTTTGGCTGCTTTAGCCCTGGCAAAGGCCTTAATAGACATTGCTGCAGGAGGCCTAGCAGCTCCACGTGCAGGGGTAGAAATATCCAGGGGAATGGTATCTGATAAATCCTGTGAAACCGCAACAGAAGGTTGGATTTCAGAAGCCGTTCTACCAGGTTAGAAGAGGCCTCGGTAGAAGGCATGATTTGGCTGAAGAAAGAACCGCTTGCTCGGTTTCGGCGAAACCGAGACACTCATGGTTTGCTTAACCGCGGTTTCGGCGAAACCGCGGACCGCGATGTCGGTCCTTTTCTTCGTTTTGGTACTGCGTAGTCGAAGGATCCGACGTCATAATATATGCAAAATCGGGCCCGAAAATCTGTTCAGCAAACTCCGACCGGCGTCTAAGCGTCCGTCGGTTAAAAGAAGCACAGGCTAGACAAGCTGCTACGTCGTGGTCTGGGCCTAAACAATGTATGCAATAGGAGTGGAAATCTTTATGAGGTATTTGTTTCCCACAAGATAAACAGTTATTCACTTTCTCTGACATCGGCTGAGGCAAGAAAGAGTCCCCAACGGGGTACTTAGCTTTTTAGAAGTCTTCGAAGTAATATTCGGTAGTAGTAATCTCTGGATCTGACCGACTGGCACTTGCAAACAGCTTCTGCTTCGGGCGCCACGCGGCAAGAAAGACTGAGGAAAATGGCGTCGGCTGATGCCTTTATACCCGAAGAACTGCCGCAATGACGTCGGGTGAAGTGCGACACCAGCCGAAGCCAGACCCAGACTTTGGAATCCGGCCGACCGAAGGGCTGCCTGACGACAGGACAACCCATTTGTGAAGACTGCAGATGCATCCTTGAAGGACATCTGTGGTGATGTCTGTCTTTATCATTAGTTGTCCTGGATGAAGGTAGTCCTTGAAGGCTGTCAGTGCATTCTGTACAGCTAGCATCTCTTTCTGATTGATATGTAGGTGCATTTGATTTGGGCTCCATTTGTCCTGAATGCACTTTCCTGCCAGATGAGACCCCCAAGCATAGTCTGATGAGTCTGTAGTTAGGGTTTGGGCGGCAGGGAGTGGAGTGAATGGCAGTCCCTTGTTTTGGTGACAGGCCTCTGCTCACCACAGGAACTCTAGTTGCAGGCAAGGTATAATAGGAATCATTGTTTCCAGGGTGTGGCAATGTTGGCTCCATAAACTTTTGAAGTACCACTGAAGTTTCCTCATATGCAGTCTTGCATATGGAATTAGAAGAATGCAGGAGGCCATGAACCCCAAGGTTTGCAGAATTTGTCTTGCAGATAGCAGGGTTTTTGTGACCATCTGTTTGAAGTAAGTCACCAATTGAATTAGCTTTTCAGGCGTAAGGTAAGTCATCTGGGCAGTTGTATTCAAGCTTGCACCCAGGAATGTAATTTTTTGAGAGGGTACCAGTTGTGATTTGTTTTCGTTTATGGCGTACCCTAGACAAGTCAAAACCCTTTGTACAAATGCCAGATGCTTTAGAAGAATGTCCTTGTTTTCTGCCTGAATTAGACAGTCATCCGGGTATGGATATATTTGAATATTTCTTTGCCTGCAAAATGCAATTACTGGAGCCAGGCACTTTGTGAAGACCCAGGGTGCAGTAGATAAGACGATGGGCAGTGCAGAGAACTGGTAATACAAGTAGCCTGCTTTGAAGCGGAGGTATCTTCTGCAAGATTCCCTGATTGGGATATGCAGGTAAGCCTCTTAAGTCTAGAGTTACCAACCAGGCATCTTTGCCTAGCATAGGTAGTAGCCGTTGAAGAGTCAGCATCTTGAATTTTGGAATGTTCAGAAATGTGTTTAGAGTGGATAAGTCCAGAACTGGACGCCATGGTTTGTCTTTTCTGGGTACCAGGAAAAGTCTTGAATAGAAACCTTGTCTCTTTTCCTCTTCTGGTACTGGCTGGATAGCCCCCATGTTCACGAGGGACAGAAAAGTACAGTTTTGTACCTACCGTAAATGTAGATGTTCGAGTGTACACCCTGCTGCAGTCATCACACTTGGGTTATCCTGTCGTCAGGCGGTCCCGCAGTTGTCCTTAATTCCAAAGTCTTGGTCCGGTGTTGGCTGCTGTCGCTTCTTCTCTGACGTCAGTGCGCCAGGGGTATATATGATGCATCCAACGCCATTTTCTTCAGTTTTTCTTGCCCCAGATGTCAGGTGCCCCCAAAAAGGTGGTCAGTAAATAGTACCAATCTAAAAGATTTAGCACAAACAAAACATCCCTCCAGCTATAAGCAAATACATCACAAAGGTAGTATCAGGTTTTAAGGTATTGTAAAGCTATAGTTAAGTTAGGTCAGTGGGGATGGAGGGAGGATAACCTGGACTGCAGCAGGGTGTACACTCGAACATCTACATTTATGGTAGGTATAAAACTGTACTATGTTTATCGTGTTACCCTGCTGCAGTCATCACACTTCGGTAGAATCCCAAAGCTAAGGATGGGAGGTGGAGTCAAACAGGGTTAGAGGAGGCTAAAAGGCCCTGCAGAACCACAGTGGCGAAGCCAGCTCTAGTCTAAGAGTAAAGTGGTACGTGGTAGTGTTTGGTGAAGGTGTGTACTGAACTCCAAGTTGCAGCTTCCAAAATATCCTTGGTTGGCACCCCCCTGAGGAAGGCTGTAGATGTAGCTGCTGCCCTGGTAGAGTGGGGCCTTATGGTAGCAGGAACTGGTTTTCCATGATGGGTGTATGAAAAATGAATGCAGTGTCCTATCCATTTAGAAATGGTCTGTTTTGATACAGCCTTCCCTTGTGAAGCTGCAGCATAGGATACAAAGAGCTGGTCAGATTTTCTGAAAACCTTAGTTTTATCCAAGTAGTAACGTAGTTGCCTGTGAATGTCCAAGGAGTGCAGGAGACTTTCTCCTTTGTTCTGTGGATTTGGAAAGAAGGTGGGTAAGTGGATGGTTTGATTTAGAGCCACACTGGATACCACCTTAGGCATAAAGGAGGGGTTCGTTCGTAGAGAAACTCTGTCTTGATGGAAAATGAGGAAGGGCTCTACTGCCATTAGTGCCTGAAGCTCTGAGACTCTTCTGGCTGAAGTTATTGCTAGCAGCAAGGCAGTCTTCCATGATATAAACTTTAGGTCAGCAGAGAAAGCTGGTTCAAAAGGAGGTAGCGTAAGTTTTTCCAGAACAAAGTTGAGGTCACAGGTTGGTGTAGGTGCTCTCCTGGGGGGGGCCTAATGTTTTTGGCCCCTCTGAGAAACTGCCTTAGAAGCGGATGTGAAAATAAGGGAGGATCCGTGTTGTAGTGGGCTGAAATAGCTGAGGCGTGGATTTTAATAGATGAAAAAGAAAGTCCTTTGTGCAACATCTCAGTTAAATACTGTAGAATCTGAGGTATGTGAGGCGGAAGGGTATTTTGGCCTTTAGCTTGGTTCCAGGCGCAAAACCTTTTCCATTTGTCCGAGTAGGCCTTCCTGGTGCTGGGCCTCCTAGCTTCCAGAATAACATCCATAACTGCTTGAGGAAGAGGAGCTGGCTGGTTGCTTAGGTGATTTGCTATGCAGCCAAATTTAAGGTTTTGAGCTGGCTGTGTAGAATCTGACTGTCTTGCTGTGTGAGCAAATGAGCAATTTGTAGTAAAATCCAAGGTGGGCCCTGTGCCATATTCCTTAGTAGTGGGTACCAGTGCTGGCGTGGCCAGTCTGGGGCTATGAGTATCATTCTGGGTCTCTCCTTCCTGACTTTCATCAGCACCTTTGTGAGAAGGGGCAATGGAGGGAAGGCATATACTGTCAGGTTTTTCCAACTGAATGAGAGTGCGTCCACTTTCCAAGCTTGATGGTGAAGCGTCCTTGTACAAAATTTTGTTAGTTGACAGTTTTGGGGGCTGGCAAACAGGTCTATGTCTGGGTGGCCCCACGTTTGAGTTATCATTGCAAATACTTGTGGATCCAGTTTCCACTCATGGGGATCCATGATGTTTCTGCTGAGGTCGTCTGCCAATGTGTTCTTTTTTCCTGGCAGGAACTGAGCTTGTAGCTGAACTTGGTAAGCCAGTGCTGTGTTCCACAAGGTCATTGCTTGCCTGCATAGAGGGTAGGAGTGTGTACCCCCTTGTTTGTTTATGTACCACATTACTGTGGTGTTGTCCATCCTTATTGTAAGCTGTCCTGGATGCAAGAGGTTCTTGAAGGCTGTCAAGGCAATCTGTACAGCTAGCATTTCTTTTTGGTTGATGTGCAGATTCCTTTGATCTGCAGTCCATATGCCTTGAACGCACTGTCCTGCCATGTGTGCCCCCAGGCATAGTCCGATGCATCTATTGTCATAGTTTGCCTGGCTGGGGGCAAGGTGAAAGGCTGACCCTTGTTGAGGTGACATGCCTGTGACCACCATAGAAACTCTTGTTGAAGGCAGGGAATGAGAGATATCATTGTGTCCAAGCTGTGGCTGTGTTGAGACCATACGCTTTTTAGGTACCACTGTAATTTCCTCATATGCAGCTTTGCAAATGGTATTAGTAGTATGCAAGATGCCATGAAGCCCAAGGCCTGCACAATTTTTCTTGCAGGGAGTTGGGTCTTTGTTGCCATTGTTTTGAAATATTGAGTCAGTTGTAGTTGTTTGTCTGGCGACAGATAAGCCATCTGGGCCGTTGTATTCAAGCTGGCACCCAGGAATGTCATGTTTTGTGAGGGTACTAGTTTTGATTTACTTTCGTTTACTGTGTACCCTAGGCAACTTAGAAGGTGTTTTACAAAAGCCAGATGTTGTAAGAGGATGTCCTTGCTTTCTATTTGGATGAGGCAGTCGTCCAGGTATGGGTATATTTGAATTCCTCTTTGTCTGCAGTACGCAATTACTGGTGCCAGGCATTTTGTGAAAACCCTGGGCGCAGTGGATAAGCCAAAGGGCAGTGCAGAGAATTGGTAATGGGTTGAACCTGCAATGAAACGAAGGTATCTTCTGCAATTTTGTCTGATAGGGACATGCAGGTATGCCTCCTTGAGGTCCAACATTACTAGCCATGCTTTCTTGCCCAACATGGGAAGAAGCTGCTGTAGTGTTAGCATCTTGAATTTGGGTACATGTAAGAAGGTGTTCTAGTCTGGAATTGGTCTCCAAGCATTGTCCTTTCTGGGGACTAGAAAGAGTCTTGAGTAAAATCTCTAGCCTTGCTCCCGTGTAGGTACCAGTTGAATGGCTCTCATGTCCATGAGAGCTGTAATTTGTTTTTGTGCCTCTGCCCATTGATTTTGTGGCAGGTTTGGCATTCCTCTTTTCATTGGCAAGGTGTGGAAATGGAATCTGTATCCTTGTGAAATAATGTCTAGGACCCATTTGTCCTTTGTGACGATGCGCCAGTTGTCTGAAAAAAGTGCTAATTTTCCTCCCAAGGGAGCTGCCAAGAGAGGTTTGCTTGGCCATATGAGGTTTAAGTCATTCTGTTTGCCTTCTAGTAGTTTGGGGCCTGTCTTCTCCTCCCTTCTGTGTTGCAGTGCCCCATTGTCGAGGTTTGTAGTGGGTTTGTGGTTGTCCTCTGCCTCTTGTATTTACCCCTCTGAGGTCTGTCAGTAGCTGGAAAGGACCAACTTTTTGTTGGCCAATTTCTGCTGAAGCGAGGGGGCTGAACCTGTAAGAAATCTTTGACCGTCTGCATAGATTTTGCCTTATCCTACATTTTCTTTAAGACTTCTTCTGCTTTAACTCCAAAAAGAACATCCTGCTGTAAGGGAGCATCTAGTAGCTTTGCTTTAACATGATCAGGCAGAGTTTGTTCCTTTAACCAAGCATGCCTACATATAACAGACCCAGTAACAGCTGCTCTCCAGGAAGCTTCCAAGGAATCAAATCCACATTGTAAAATATGTTTGCCCACCTGTTCAGCTACATGCAACAGATCCTGCATTTCCTTCAATTCAGACTGTTGAGGGTGTGTGCTCATCTTTTGTTTTATTTGAGACATTAGAAATTGCTGGTATTTTAGCATGTGAAATTGACAATTTAGTGCTCTCATAGCTAGACTGGCTGAGGTGTAAACCTTTTTCCCCCACCTGTCTAGTGCTCTGGAGTCCCTTTCAGAGGGTACAGGATTTTTTGCCATAGAAGCCTTAGCCCCTTTGGGACCCTGGGAGATGGTCTCTGGGTCAGCAACAGGGCTTTTATAAAGGAATTTGTGGGAGTCAGGCACTCTATAATGTCTGTCTGGTTTGGCTGGAGCAGGAGGCAGAGAATCTGGATTTAAACTACATTCTAAGTAAACATCATCCACAATGTCTAAAAAGTACAGTTTTGTACCTACCATAAATGTAGATGTCCGATAGATATGCAACTGCAGTCATAACATATGGGTTGTCCTGCCTCAGGCAGCCCTCGGTCGGCCGGATTCCAAAGTCTGGGTCCGACGTCGGCTGATGTCGCATTTCTCTCCGACGTCAGTGCGGCTGGAGTATATAAGCATCAGCCGACGCCATTTTCTTCAGTGTTTCTTGCCCCAGATGCCAGGTGCCCTCCAAGGAAGGCTGTAATCCAATTGGAAGACAAAAACAGGATTCCAGACAAATAAGTAAGCAATAAACAGATACACCATAACAGATATCCCCAGCTAAGAGAAACAGGGATAGGAGTGGACCCAAGGCATAGAGGGGTATGGCGGAGGGAAAATCCGACTGCAGTTGCATATCTATCGGACATCTACATTTATGGTAGGTACAAAACTGTACTATGTCCTTCAGGAATGCAACTGCAGTCATAACATATGGGTTGAATACCATAGCTTAGCTGGGGGAGGAGGAATGCTCTAGGAAAGAGATGGTGTGGCAATCAAACCCTGCAGGACTGCCGAAGCAAAGCCTGCTCTGGATCTGGAGTATAAAGGGAGATTGTAGTGTTTGAAGAATGTATGCACGGAGCTCCATGTAGCAGCTTCTAGAATGTCTTTTGTAGGCACCCCTCTTAAGAATGCTGTAGAGGTGGCTGTAGCTCTGGTGGAGTGTGGTCTGACATTGGCTGGAACATTCTTCCCATGGAAGGAATAACAAAATCTGATGCAATGTCCAATCCATTTTGAAATAGTCTGTTTGGAAATTGCTTTTCCTTGTACTCCAGGGGCGTAAGCTACAAAAAGCTGATCAGACTTCCTACTGGTCTTGGTTCTGTCCAGGTAGTAGCGAAATTGTCTGTGAATGTCCAAGGTATGCAACAGTCTTTCCCCTTTGCTCTCAGGATTGGGGAAGAAGGTAGGCAGGTGAATAGCTTGATTTAAAGAAACCCTGGATACCACCTTAGGCATAAAAGTAGGGTTGGTTCTTAAGGAGACCCTGTCTCTGTGAAAGATTATGAACGGTGGTATTGCCATTAGGGCCTGTAGTTCCGAAACCCTTCTTGCTGAGGTGATTGCCAACAGGAAAGCTGTCTTCCATTAAAGAAATTGTAAGTCCACTGAAGCTGCTGGCTCAAAGGGAGGTAGAGTCAGTTTTTCTAGGACAAAGTTGAGGTCCCAAGCTGGCACTGGAGCCTTTCTCGGTGGCTTAATGTTCTTGATTCCCCTAAGGAATTGCCTTAGCAGAGGATGTGAAAACACAGGTGGATCAGTGTTATATCTAGCTGAAATAGCTGAAGCATGTATCTTTATGGAAGAATAGGAGAGTCCATTCTGTAGCATATCTGCCAAATATTCCAGGATGAGTGGGATGTTCAATAATGATACATCATGTCCCTTGCTGGTATTCCAAATGCTGAATCTCTTCCATTTTGCTAAGTAAACCTTTCTGGTGGATGGTCTTCGAGCTTCTGTTAATATCCGCTGAACTTCCTTGGAGAGAGATAGATTGAGGTTATTCATGGAATCTCCCAGGCTGTTAGCTGCAGCGTCTGAAGGTTTGGATGCACTGTTTTGAGGTTGTGTTGAGTCAAAAGTAGGGGCCATTGGGGAAGGGCCCACTTTTTTGTTGTGACATATGCTCCGTAGTAGTGGATACCAGTGTTGTCTTGGCCAGCCTGGAGCTATTAGGATCCCCTTGGGCCTCTCTGCTTTGATCTTTAGTAATACTGTGGTCATCAGCGGCAGAGATGGAAATGCATAGATTTTTAGGGAGTTCCAGTTGAATGAAAGAGCATCTATTTTCCAAGCTTGTGGATGATATGTCCTTGAACAGAATTTTTGTAGATGATGGTTGAGGTGGGAGGCAAATAGGTCTACTTCTGGCCTGCCCCATGTCGAGGTGAGTTGTGTGAAGATTTTCGGATGTAACCTCCACTCGTGTGGATCTATGAAATTCCTGCTTAGGCTGTCCGCCAGCACATTGTCTTTGCCTGGAACAAACTGGGATTGCAACTGTATGTTTAGGCTCAGTGATTTTTCCCAAAGATTCATTGTCAGTCTGCAAAGGGGGTAAGAATGGGTGCCCCCTTGCTTGTTTATGTACAACACCACAGTGGTGTTGTCTGTCCGTATCAGTATATGGCCTTGCTGAAGTTGTTGTCGAAAGGCCTCGATGGCATGTATTACTGCCAGCATTTCCTTTTGGTTTATATGCAGATGTGCTTCCTTTGGAGACCATTGTCCTTGTATACATCTGCCCTCCATGTGCGCCCCCCATCCAAGGTCTGAGGTGTCTGTGGTCATGGTCTGTGTTATCTGAGGTTTTTTGAATGACATACCTGTGTTTGCCTGGCTTACCGAGGCCCACCATAGGAATTCCTTTTGTAGGCATGGAATGAGCGGTATGGTTGTCTCTAGGTTGTTGCTGTGCTGAGACCATAGGCTTTTTAGGTACCATTGAAGCTTTCTCATGTGTAGTCTTGCTTATGGAACCAGGAGAATGCAGGATGCCATGTAACCCAGGGCCTGTAGGAATTTCCTTGCAGTCATCTGGGTAAGTTTTGCCAAACCTTTGAAATAATGAGTTAACTTCTCTTGCTTGTCTTCTGTCAGGTAAGCCATTTGAGAGGCTGTGTCTAGATTGGCTCCTAAGAAGGTTATTTGCTGGGATGGCTGAAGTCTTGACTTTTGGAAGTTGACTGTGTATCCCAGAGCCTGTAGCAATTGTATGACATAGTTCAAGTTTTTTGTCAAAATCAATTTGTCGTCCGCTTGTATGAGGCAGTCGTCCGGGTACAGGTAAATTTGGATCCCCTGGAGCCTGCAATGAGCAATTACTGAAGCCAGGCATTTTGTGAATACTATGGGCGCAGTAGATAAGCCAAATGGCAATGCTGAGAATTGATAATGCTCTGGCCCTGCAAGAAATCTGAGGTATCTTCTGCAGCTGTGTCTGATAGGGACATGCAGGTATGCCTCCTTGAGGTCCAGAGTAATCAGCCAAGACCCCTTGCCCAGCATGGGAAGGAGTTGCTGTAGAGTCAGCATTTTGAACTTTGGTACTATGAGAAAGGTGTTTAATGCGGACAAATCCAGTATTGGTCTCCATTGAGTTTCTTTTCTTGGAACAAGGAACAGTCTTGAGTAAAACCCCTGGCCTTGTTCTTGTTGTGGAACTCTTTCTATTGCTTTGATCTGAGCAAACAGAGAAATTTGCTTGATAGCCTCTGCCTCTGGTTTTGTGGTAGGTTTGGCATGCCTTGTTTTCTTGGTAAGGTATGAAAGTGGAACCTGTAACCTTGGTCTATAATGTCCAAAATCCATTTGTCCTTTGTCAATTTGTGCCAATTGTCTGAAAACAGATAATTTTCTGCCCAAGGGAGCTTCTATTTGCTCCTTGGTCAGCGGAAGTAGAGGAAAGTCATTGAGATTGTCCCTGTGGGGCAGGGGAGACCCCTGTGTCACTTCTTTGGTTTGCTGGTTGCCATTGTCGTCCCCTGTAAGAACCTCTGTATTGGCCTCTTCCTCGCACGCCACCTGTTTTACCCCTTTGAAATCTTTCAGGATTAGGAAAGGACCAGTTTTTAGAAGGCCAATTCCTGCTGAATCTGGGTGGCTGAACCTGGAGGAAATCTTTGACCGTCTGAACTGATTTTGCTTTTTCCTTGATGGACTTTAACACATCTTTAGCATTAGCACCAAAAAGCTTGTTCTTTTCCAAGGGTGCATCAAGAAGTTTTGCCTTAACATGATCTGGTAGAGGTTGTTCTTTTAACCATGCATGTCTACGAATGACCGCCCCTGTCATAGCTGCCCTACATGAAGCTTCCAATGCATCATATCCACACTGCAGAAAGTGATTGCTGACTTGCTGAGAATTATGTACAGCTTCCTGCAAAGACTTCCTGTCTAAAGGTTCAGGAGAGGCCAATGTTTTCTGTAAATCATCTAACAAGTAATCCTGATATTGAAACATATGAAAGAGGCAATTCAGAGCTCTCATAGATAAAGTAGTGGAGGTGTAGACCTTTTCCCCCATCTCTCTAATGACCTAGCTACCCTGTTGGAAGGCAAAGGATTTTTGGAGGTGGATGCTGAAACCCCTTTTGGTCCCTGAGAAATAGTTTCTAAATCAACAGCATGGGCCCTAAAGAAATGAGAATGTGTTTATGGGACCCTATAATATCTGTCTGGCTTGGCTGGAGCAGGAGGAAGAGTATCCGGGGTAACACTGGAGTCAGAGTACAGGTCATCCAAAACATCAAGCACAGGAGGAATAGCCAGGGGCCTGTGCTGGGGCTTTTTAAGGAAGGTACGAAGGCGCTTTCTGGAATCAGAATATTCCTGGCCTTGCCACTTAAAATGTTCCCTCATGGTATGCAGCACTTCCCCAAAAGAAATGTCCTCAGGAGGGGAGGCCGAGGGGATGGAGTCCTCTGCATCCGAGTCCTCATAGGTCTGGAAGAGCTCTTCCTGGCCATCAGAGTGAACAGAGTCCTCAGAATCTTCATCTGAAGGGATAGGGTCAGAGGGTTCAACCCGGGGCCTCTTATCAGAAGGAGGCTGGGATCCTCTCTCAGGATGGGCCTGTGAACCTCTAATCATGGAAATTAAGTCTGCGGCCATAGTCATGATTTGTGTTTCAGGAGTAGGCTGAGGTAAGGCTTTAACAGTAAGGTGCTTGGTCTTGCTGGCTGCCTTAGCACGTGTAAAGGCCTTAATAGACATGGCCATAGGAGGCCTAGCAGCTCCACGTGCAGGAGTGACCTTATCTACAGCAATGGTCTCGGGCATTTCCTCGGTTTCAGTATCCGGAGGAAAATCTATAACTGGCGTCGGTGTGGCCTCCGGTATCGGAGGTGTCGGTATCGGTGTCTTGGTTCGGGCGGTGAAAGAACAGTCTCAGGGGAACGAGCACTCACGGTAGGTTTTGGCGTGGAGTCGGTGGAAGGCGTGGGCGAGGATGTCGGTCCGGTCTTTTCATTTCTTAGGAGTCTGCAATGTCGGAAGTTCCGACGGCATTGTATAAGCAAATTTATCACCGAAAAAGTTTTCAGCGAACTCCGCCCGGCGCCTGAGAGTGCGCTTATTGAAGCGAGCACAGGCGACACAGGCCGAGACGTCGTGGTCTGGGCCAAGGCAAGGAAGACAGTAAGAGTGGAAATCCTTATGAGGTATTTGTTTACCACAAGACCGACAATTGTTAACTTTTTCAGTAATTTCTGACATCGGCTGAGGCAAAAAAAGGTCCCCAACGGGGTACTTAGCTTTTTTGATGACTTCGGATCGAAGAATACAGGAGCTGACCGACCGGCACTTGCGAACTGCTTCTGCTTCGGGCACCGCGCGGCAAGAAAGACTGAAGAAAATGGCGTCGGCTGATGCTTATATACTCCAGCCTCACTGACGTCTGAGAGAAATGCGACATCAGCCGACGTCGGACCCAGACTTTGGAATCCGGCCGACCGAGGGCTGCCTGAGGCAGGACAACCCATATGTTATGACTGCAGTTGCATTCTTGAAGGACATCTGGGGGGATAGCAAGTGGTCTGTGCTGGGGGAGTAAAAGAAACTCTCTGAGCCTTTTCTTTGAGTCAGAGTAGTCCTGACCTTCCCAGTGAAAATGTTCCCTCATAGTATGTAAAGTTTCCCCAAAGGAGTAGTCTTCAGGGGGAGAAGCTGAGGGAATGGAATCCTCAGCATCAGAATCTTCATAAGGGGGAAAGGAGTAATCTTGTTCCTCAGAGGAGCCTGAGGAAATAAGACACTTGATCAGCGGAGGCATAATCTTCCTCTTGTCTAGGCGTTTTGTCGGGTGGGGGTTGGGAACCCCTGATTAAAAAGAGATCAAATCTTCAGCCATTTTAAGCATCTGTTTCTTAGGCATGGGGCCTTGAGCTGGAGACTGAAGTGCAGTCTTTTTTGGTTTAAGAGGAGTCTTAAGCTTAGGATACGTTTTTATGGTGAGCGTAGTCGGTCTGAAGACACCTTCAGAAACCGAAGGTGTTTCTGCAGCACCGGCTTCTCTTTCTGCAATGTCGTCGGTAGGGCCTAAAGAAAATGGCTGCGTCGGCCTAGAACCCTCCGCCATAGGATCTGAAGCGGTCTCGTGTTCCAATTCTGCGGTAGCCAGGGGCTGCGTAGGTGCCTCACTGAAAACCGGTGAACCGGAGACTGGCCCAGCCGAGGCCTTGGAGTCTGGCTTGGGTCTAGGCTGCCTGTCCTTATCTTTGCGTTTTTTGTGCACACCGGTAGTCAGTTGCTCCGACAGCATGGTGTAATTAAATTTTCTACTGAAGTAGTGTCATGCGAAATCAAAGCGTCATTTTATAGTTCGCTTATTGAACCTAGCACAAAAGCGACAACCCGTGACGTCGTGGTCTGGGCCTAGGCAAGGTATACAATAAGAATGGAAATCCTTATGAGGTATTTGCTTCCCACAAGAAATAAAATTGTTAACTTTTTCTGACATCGGTCTGAGGCAAGAAAAGTTTCCCCAACGGCGTACTTAGCTTTACTGAAGACTTCAGATCTGAAATTCGACTTCGAAAATCTCAGGAGTCGGCCGACCGGCACTTGTGAACTGCTTCTGCTTCGGGCACCACGCGGCAAGAAAGTCTAAAGAAAATGGCGTCGGATGCATCATATATACCCCTGGCGCACTGACGTCAGGGAAAGTGACAACAACCGGCGGACCAAGACTTTGGAATTCAAGCCGACTGCGGGACTGCCTGACGACAGGATAACCCAAGTGTGATGACTGCAGCAGGGTAACACGATGAACATGTACAGTTGTGTACCTACCATAAATGTAGATGTTCGAGTGTATTCACTGTTACAGTCATTACACTTGGGTTATCCTGCTGGCAGGCTACCCGCAGTCGGCCAGAGTTCCAAAGTCTAGGTCCGGCGTCGGTTGTCGCTCTTCCTGACGTCAGTGCGCCAGGGGTATAAAAGATGCAACCAACGCCATTTTCTTCAGTTTTTCTTGCCCCAGATGTCAGGTGCCCCCAGATAGGAAGGCTGAAAGGAATAAATTATGCCAAAAAGCATGCATGTACTAATATAAAAATTCCCTTCATCTACAAGCAAATACACCACATAGGTTGTATAGAGTTGAGAAGTACAGAAAAGTCCCAGCAATGAAAAAGGGGGATGGTGGGTGGGTAACCTGGACTGCAACAGTGAATACACTCGAACATCTACATTTATGGTAGGTACACAAATGTACTATGTTCATCATGTTTCACTGTTGCAGTCATTACACTTGGGTTGAATCCCAAAGCTGAGGTTGGGCGGCTGGGTCTAAATAAGATTAGGAGAGGCAACCAGGCCATGCAGAACTGCAGTGGCAAAGCCTGCTCTGGATTTAGAGTAGAGAGGTAAGTGGTAGTGCTTGGTGAAAGTGTGCACTGAACTCCAGGTTGCAGCTTCTAAAATGTCTTTGGTTGGTACTCCTCCGAGAAAGGCTGCTGAAGTGGCTGCTGCTCTGGTAGAATGTGGCCTAATGCCCTTAGGCACTGATTTGCCACGTTGTGTATAACAGAAGCGAATGCAGTGTCCTATCCATTTTGAAATTGTCTGCTTTGTGATAGGCTTTCCTTGTGATCCTGCAGCATAGGCTACAAACAGTTGCTCAGTTTTTTCTGAAAGCTTTTGTTTTGTCCAAGTAGAATCGTAGCTGTCTGTGTATGTCCAAAGCATGCAGAAGTCTCTCCCCTTTATTCTGGGGGTTTGGGTAGAAAGTTGGTAAATGAATTGTTTGGTTAAGAGCCACATTGGAAACCACCTTTGGCATGAATGTCAGGTTTGTCCAAGAGAAACCCTGTCCTGGTGAAAAATGATGAAAGGTTCCACAGCCATTAATGCCTGTAACTCTGAGACTCTTCTTGCTGAAGTTATTGCCAGGAGCAGAGCAGTTTTCCATGATAAGAATTTTATATCAGCTGTGCTGGCTGGTTCAAAAGGAGGCAGTGTGAGCTTTTCTAAAACAAAATTGAGATACCAAGTTGGTATTGGTGCTCTCCTTGGGGGTCTTATATTTTTTGCCCCTCTGAGGTAGTCTTAGTAGAGGATGTGAAACAATAGGAGGTTCCGTATTGTAATGAGCTGAAATGGCAGAGGCATGGATCTGAATTGATGAGAAGGATAGGCCTTTGTCCAGCATCTCAGTTAGGTAGTGGAAAATCTGAGGGATATTTCGAACAAGTGGTTCGAGCCCTTGTGCCTGGTTCCAAGCACAGAATCTCTTCCATTTTTCTGCATAAGATTTCCTAGTGCTGGGCCTCCTGGCTTCTAAAATGACATCCATAACAGCTTTAGAGAGAAGCTCAGTCTGAGTGGCTACATTATCTGCCATGCTGCCAGATTTAAGGTTCTGAGTTGACTGCGCAGAATCTGATTGTTTTGTTGAGTCAGAAGATGAAGAATTTGAGGTAAAGACCAGGCTGGGCCTTGAGACAAGCTCTTTAGGATTGGGTACCAGTGCTGGCATGGCCAGTCTGGGGCAATCAGGATCATTTTTGGCCTCTCTTGTCTGACTTTTAGGAGCACCTTGGTAAGAAGAGGCAGTGGAGGGAAGGCATAAACTGTCAGGGTTTTCCAGCTGAATGATAGAGCATCCACTTTCCATGCTTGAGGGTGATAAGTTCTTGTGCAGAATTTCTGTAGTTGGCAATTGTGAGGGGAGGCAAAAAGATCTATGTCTGGGCATCCCCATATGTTCATCGTGTTTCACTGCTGCAGTCATTACACTTGGGTTATCCTGCCATCAGGTCGGCCTGAGTTCCAAAGTCTTGGTCCGGCATCGATTGCTATCGCCTGTTCCCTGATGTCAGTACGCCAGGGGTATTTAAGAAGCAGCCGATGCCATTTTCTTCAGTCTTTCTTGCTGCACGGTGCCCGAAGCAAAAGCAGTTCGTTGGACATTGTGGATGATGTGTTCTCTGAATCTAGTTTAAAGCCCGATTCTTTACCCCCAGCTCCAGTCAAGCAAGACAGACACTACAGAGTCCCTCACTCTCACAAATTTCTTTATAAAAACCCTGTTGCAGACCCAGAAACTATTTCCCAAGGTCCCAAAGGGGTTACGGCTTCCACGGCTAAGAATCCAGTTCCCTCGGATAGGGACTCTAGAGCATTAGACAGATGGGGAAAGAAAGTTTACACCTCTGCAACTTTAGCAGTGAGGGCTCTAAATTGCCAGTTTCACATGCTTAAGTATCAACAATACTTACTGTCTCAATTAAAACAGAAAATGAGTACAAATGCAGAACAACCTGACTATAAGGAAATGCAGGATTTATTGCATGCAGCTGAACAAGTGGGAAAGCATACTTTGCAATGTGGTTTTGATTCATTAGAAGCTTCTTGTAGAGCAGCAGTTACAGGATCTGTGATTCGAAGGCATGCTTGGTTAAAAGAACAGAGTTTACCAGATCATGTTAAGGCAAAGTTATTGGATGCTCCTTTGCAGCAAGATAATTTATTTGGTATTAAGGCAGAAGAGGTATTAAAGAAAATGGAGGATAAGGCAAAATCTATGTAAACAGTGAAGGATTTCTTACAGGTACAGCCACCACAATTTAGCAGAAATTGGCCTACAAAAAAATTGGTCCTTTCCAGTGTCAGACAGGCCACAATGAGGCAGATCTCAGCCACAAGGTTCTTACAGACCACGACAGTGGGGTGCTTCAAATCCAAAACAAGGTGAGGATAAGTCACAACCTTACAGGAAACAGTCCCAATGACCCCCCCCCCCCCCGCAATGCCAAACTCTTACCTTTTGTCAGCTCCCTTAGGGGGGAAACTAGCACTTTTTTCTCAAAACTGGCAAGCAATCACCCAAGACAAATGGGAGCTGAATATTGTGTCTCAAGGTTACAGGTTCCACTTTCACACTTTTCCAAGGCTAAAAGGAATGCCAAACCTGCCGCAAAATCAATGGGCAGAAGCACAAAAACAAATTACAGCCCTCATGGACATGAGAGCTATTCAAAAAGTACCACAGTAGGAAAAAGGACAAGGATGTTACTCAAGACTCTTCCTGGTACCCAGAAAGGACAAAGCCTGGAGACCCATTCTGGACCTTCCCACTCTAAATACTTACCAGGATGTTCTGAAATTCAAGATGCTGACACTACAACAGCTCCTACCCATGTTGGGCAAGAAAGTGTGGCTTGTTACTTTGGACCTCAAAGAGGCATACCTGCATGTCCCTATCAGACAAAATTGCAGAAGATACCTCAGATTCATAGCTGGTTCAATGCACTACCAATTCTCTGCACTGCCCTTTGGCTTATCTACTGCGCCCAGGGTCTTTACCAAGTGCCTGGCACCAGTAATTGCATTTTGCAAACAAAAAGGAATTCAAATATATCCATATCTGGACGACTGCCTGATTCAAGCAGAGAGCAAGGACATTCTTCTACAGCATCTGGCGTTCGTAAAAAGATTGTCAAGTTGCCTAGGGTACACAGTAAACGAAAAGAAATCAAAACTAGTGCCCTCACAAGAGATAATATTCCTGGGTGCCAGCTTATATACAACGGCCCAGATGGCTTATCTCACGCCAGCCAAACAAGGACAACTGACTCCATATTTTCAATCAATGGCAACAAAGACCCAACTCCCTGCAAGAAAAATTCTGCAGGCCTTGGGATTCATGGCATCCTGCATACTATTAATTCCATATGCAAGACTGCATATGAGGAAATTACAATGGTACCTAAAAAGTGTTTGGTTTCAACATTCTCACAGCTTGGAGACAGTAATACCTCTAATTCCCTGCCTACAACAGGAGTTTCAATGGTGGGCACAGGCATGTCACCTCAACAAGGGTCAGCCTTTCACTCTTCCCACAGCCAGGCAGACTATAACAGAAGCCTCGGATTACGGCTGGGGAGCACACATGGCAGGAAAATGTATTCGGGGAAAATGGACCACAGAACAAATGCCTCTTCACATCAATCAAAAAGAGATGTTGGCTGTACAAAATGCCCTAACAGCTTTCAAGGACCTTCTGCATTCAGGACAATTATTATTAAAGACAGACAACACCACAGTGATGTGGTACATAAACAAGCAAGGGGGCACTCATTCTTACCCCCTGTGCAGGCAAGCCATGACCTTGTGGAACACAGCTATAACTTATCAAGTTCAACTGCAAGCACAATTCCTGCCAGGAAAGATAAATACTCTGGCAGACGACCTAAGCAGAAACATCATGGATCCTCACAAGTGGAAATTAAATCCACAAGTTTTCAGCATGATAATGCAAAAATGGGAGTACCCCGACATAGATCTCTTTGCCTCCCCACTGAATTGCCAACTACAAAAATTCTGCACTAGGACTTATCACACACAAGCATGGAAAGTGGATGCTCTTTCATTCAGCTGGAAAAGCCTAAGCGTTTATGCCTTCCCACCACTGCCTCTCCTTTCAAAGGTACTCCTAAAAGCCATACAAGACAAACCACATATGATTCTGATTGCTCCAGACTGGCCATGCCAGCATTGGTACCCAATCTTAAAGAACTTAGCTCAAAGCCCACCTTGGATTTTGCCTCAAATTCCATACCTTTTGACTCAACAAAACAATCAGATACTGCAAAGTCAGCTCAAAACCTTAAACCTAGCTGGATGGCAGATTCAATAGCCAAACAGACAACTTCTCTCTCTAAAGCTGTTATGGATGTCATTCTGGAGACCAGGAGGCCCAGCACCAGGAAATCTTATTCAGAAAGTGGAAGAGATTCTGTGCCTGGAACCAGGCTCAAAACCTTGATCCTCTGGTCCCTAACATTCCTCAGATACTACAATACTTGACTGAGATGCTGGACAAAAGACTATCCTTCTCATCCATTAAAATTCACGCTTCTGCCATCTCGGCTCATTACAACACAGATCCTCCTATTTTTTCTCACCCTTTGCTAAAGCAGTACCTCAGAGGGGCTAAAAACATAAGACCGCCCCGGAGAGCACCAACACCAACTTGGGACCTCAATTTCATTTTGGAAAAGCTCACTTTGCCTCCATTTGAACCAGCCAATTCAGCAGAGTTAAAATATATATCATGGAAAACTGCTCTGCTTCTGGCAATAACCTCAGCACGAAGAGTCTCAGAACTGCAGGCACTAATGGCAGTGGCGCCTTTTATCATTTTCCACCAAGACAGGGTTTCTTTAAGAACAAACCCTACCTTTATGCCTAAGGTGGTTTACAGTGTAGCTCTTAACCAATCTATTCACTTGCCAACATTTTATCCAAATCCCCAAAATAAAGGGGAGAGACCTCTACATTCCTTGAACATACACAGGCAATTGCACTTCTACTTGGACAAAACAAAAGCTTTCAGAAAATCTGAGCAATTGTTTGTATCATGCTGCAGGATCACAGGGAAAGGCTATTTCAAAGCAGACCATTTCAAAGTGGATAGGACACTGTATTCGGCTCTGCTACACACAAAATGGGAAACCTGTACCTAGTAATATTAGACCACATTCCACCAGGGCAACTGCCACTTCTACTGCCTTACTTAGAGGAGTACCTACCAAAGATATCTTGGAAGCTGCAACTTGGGATTTCAGTGCACACCTTTACCAAGCATTACTATTTGCCTCCTTATTCTAGATCCAGAGCTGGCTTTGCCACTGCAGTGCTGCAGGGCCTCAT
The DNA here is from genome assembly GCF_019279795.1 of Protopterus annectens. Lineage (NCBI taxonomy): Eukaryota > Metazoa > Chordata > Ceratodontiformes > Protopteridae > Protopterus > Protopterus annectens. The sequence goes on along the minus strand of NC_056743.1, from coordinate 1,705,112,586 downwards.
AGCCACACCAAGTCCTCTATAGAGCCAGCCACCCAAACTCAGCTTTGGGATTCTACCCAAGTGTAATGACTGCAGCAGTGAAACACAATGAACATAGTACAGTTTTGTACCTACCATAAATGTAGATGTTCGAGTATCTTCACTGCTGCAGTCCAGGTTACCCACCCACCAGCCCCTCTTTCTTATCTGGGACTAACCTATTCTACCTATGTGGTGTATTTGCTGGTTAATGAAGGTTTTACTTTTACCTTTTTTGTATGTTTTATTAGCAATATGTATTGCCTACCTTTTTTGGGGGCACCTGACATCTGGGGCAAGAAAAACTGAAGAAAATGGCGTCGGCTGCGTCTTATATACCCCTGGCGCACTGACATCAGGGAAGAGGCGACAGCAACCGACGCCGGACCAAGACTTTGGAACTCAGGCCGGCTGCGGGCCCGCCTGATGGCAGGATAACCCAAGTGTAATGACTGCAGCAGTGAAGACACTCGAACATTTACATTTATGGTAGGTACAAAACTGTACTTTCCTTGTTATCATGCTGAACACCTGTGGATTTAGTTTCCATTCGTGAGGATCCATGAGATTTCTGCTTAGTTCGTCTGCCAGTGTATTTTTTGTTCCTGGCAGGAATTGTGCCTGCAGATGTACTTGATAGGTCAGTGCTGTGTTCCACAAAGTCATGGCTTGCCTGCAGAGGGGGTAGGAATGTGTGCCCCCTTGCTTGTTTATGTACCACATAACTGTGGTATTGTCCGTCTTTATTAGCAGTTGTCCTGGATGTAGTAGGTTCTTGAAAGGTGTCAGGGCATTCTGTACAGCTAGCATCACTTTTTGATTGATGTGAAGATGCATTTGTTCCTTGGGCCACGTGCCCTGAATACATTTTCCTGCCATATGTGCCCCCTAGGCATAATCCGATGCATCCGCTGTTATTGTCTGCCTGGCTGTGGGTAAAGTGAAAGGCTGTCCCTTGTTGTGGTGACAGGCCTGGGACCACCATCGAAACTCCTGTTGTAGGCAGCGAATTAAAGTAATAAGAAGTTATGTACCTACCATAACGTTCCATGTTAGTTGTCTTCTTCTCGCCTTCTTTCTTGCTGGATGGGTTCGGAGCCGATCCTCGGCTCGACTGCCAATACTAAAGCTCGAGAGCTAATTCCACCGGCTCGAGGCTCCCCTATATCCCACAATGCTAGGCGGTAACTACCCAGATCTCATTTGCCGCTTAGCTGACGAGGTGCTTTTCTACTGGCTCTGGCAGGTTAGTGGAAAATTATTCTATTTTCACAAATCTTTAGGCCCCTATTACTTACCTTAGTATAACTTTTAGTTTTAATTATCTTTTTCCTTGGATCGACATCTCTTTTGCCCATAATCCCTTCCTTTATTCCCCTTTTAACTTTAGGCCTTAGGCCCCTTCCCCTCCTTCTCCTAGTCCTTTAGTGTGACTGGAAATTAATATATTTTTTTAAAGGCCTGTGTGTGTGTGTGTGTGTGTGTGTGTGTGTGTGTGTGTGTGTGTGTGTGTGTGTGTGTGAGTGTTTTTCTTACTTAGGCCTTTAGTATGTCTAAGGACTCCAAGGTCTCAGGCTTCAAGAAGTGTGACTCGTGCTGTCAGAAAATGTCTCTGACAGACGGTCACACTTCTTGTGTGTATTGCCTGGGACCTTTGCACCTGCAGGACTCGTGCTGTGTGCCATGGTTTCAGCCCTAGAGTCCTGCAGGAACGCAAAAATAAATTGATTTTGCGTGGCTTACTAAAGCCTGAAGGCCCCCCGACCCAGTCTGTGTCGGGGAAGCCTTCTAAGACTTCCAGACAGTCGGCTCCGGCTTCAGAGCCATCCTCTGGAAGCATCAAGACTTCTTCGACATCGGCTCCGGCTGGAGCCGATGTTTCCAAGCCTCATACTGTTACCTCGGCTCCGGCCGGAGCCAAGGCTGATAAAACTCAGTTGTCTCCGATACTCTTATCGGAGCAACCTTCGAGATAGAGATCTAGGTCTCCCTCCATCGGCTCCGTTCACTCGGCACCAGGATCCCCTCTTCTTTCGGAACGGAGCCATAGATCGCATTCCTCACGGTCTTCCAGGCTATCTGACCACGATTTTCAAAGGGTAGTGAGTAGACTCACTAGTAGTGGAATTAGCTCTCGAGCTTTAGTATTGGCCGAGTCAGAGCCAATGATCGGCTCCGAACCCATTCAGCAAGAATGAAGGCGAGATAGACAACTTAACATTGATTGTTTCCAAGTTGTGGCAATGTTGAGTCCAAACACTTTTTAGATACCATTGTAGTTTTCTCATATGCAGTCTTGCATATGGAATTAGTAGAATGCAGGACGCCATGAAGCCCAGGGCCTGCAGAATTTTCTTGCAGGGAGCTGGGTCTTTGTTGTCATCATTTGAAAGTAATGAGTCAGTTGCATTTGTTTGTCTGGCGTGAGATAAGCCATCTGGGCAGTTGTATTTAAGCTTGCACCTAGGAATATTATCTCTTGAGAGGACACTAGTTTTGACTTCTTTTCGTTTACTGTGTACCCTAGGCAAATTAGTAATCTTTTTACAAACGCCAGATGCTTTAGAAGAATGTCCTTGCTCTCAGCCTGAATAAGCCAGTCGTCCAAGTAGGGATATATTTGAATTCCTTTTTGTCTGCAAAATGTAATTACTGGTGGCAGGCATTTTGTGAAGACCCTGGGCTCAGTAGATAAGCCAAAGGGCAGTGCAGAGAATTGGTAATGCATTGAGCCAGCTATGAATCTGAGGTATCTTCTGCAAGATTGTCTGATTGGGACATGCAGGTATGCCTCCTTGAGGTCCAAAGTAACTAGCCAAGCCTTCTTGCCCAGCATGGGTAGAAGTTGCTGTAGTGTTAACACTTTGAATTTTGGAACATCCAGGAATGTATTTTGGATTGACAAGTCCAGTATTGGTCTCCAGGCTTTGTCCTTTCTGGGTACTAGGAAAAGTCTTGAGTAAAATCCTTGTCCCTGTTCTTGCTGTGGTACTCTTTGAATAGCTCCCATGTCCATGAGAGCAGCAATTTGTTTTTGTGCCTCTGCCCATTGGTTCTGTGGCAGGTCCGGCATACCTTCTGATTTTGGAAGGGTGTGAAAGTGGAACCTGTAACCCTGAGAAACAATATTCAGTACCCATTTGTCCTGGGTGATTATGTGCCAATTTTTTCAGAAAAGTGCTAGCTTTCCCCCTAGGGGAGCTGCCAAAAGGTAAGTGCTTGGCATTTGTAGAGGGAAGTCATTGGGACTGTTTCCTATAAGGTTGTGATTTGTCTTCTCCTCCTTTGGGGGCTGAAGCACCCCATTGTTTAGGTCTGTAGGAGCCTTGGGGCTGAGATCTGCCTCTTGGGCATCTGTATCTGCCTCTTTGTGGCCTGTCTGACACCGGAAAGGACCAATTTTTTGAAGGCCAGTTTCTGCTAAACCTAGGTGGTTGAACCTGTAAGAAAATCCTTTACTGTCTGCATTGATTTTGTTTTATCCTCCATTTTCTTTAACACCTCTTCTGCCTTAACACCAAACAAAGTGTCATGCTGTAGTGGAGCATCCAATAATTTTACTTTAACATGTTCAGGTAAACTTTGTTCTTTCAACGAAGTATGCCTTCGAATGACAGAGCCTGTAACTGCGGCTCTACAAGAAGCCTCTAATGAATCAAAACCACATTGTAAAGTATGCTTTCCCATTTGTTCAGTTGCAAGCAATAAATCCTGCATTTCCTTACTGTCAGGACTTTCTGAATTTGTAACCATTTTCTGTTTTAACAAGGACATGAGGTACTGTTGATATTTAAGCATGTGAAACTGGCAATGTAAAGCCCTTACAGCTAAAGTAGCAGAAGTGTAAACTTTTTCCCCCATCTATCCAGAGCTCTGGAATCCCTATCCGAGGGGACAGGATTTTTAGTAGTGGAAGCCTTAACCCCTTTAGGACCCTGAGAAATTGTTTCTGGGTCTGCAGCAGGGTTTCTGTAAAGAAATTTATGAGAGTCAGGGACCCTGTAGTACCTGTCTGGCTTGACTGGTGCAGGGGGTAAAGAATCAGGAGACAGACTGGATTCAGAGAAAACATCAACAATATCAAGCACAGTGGGGGATAGCCAGGGCCTGTGCTGAGGCAATAAAAGAAAGTCTCTCAGCCTTTTCTTGGATTCTGAGTAACCCTAGCTCTCCCAATGGAAATGCTCCCTCATGGTGTGCAGGGTTTCCCCAAAAGAATAATCCTCAGGCGGGGAGGCTGAAGGTATAGACTCTTCTGCATCAGAGTCCTCATAGGGAGGGAGAGAATATCCCTGATCAGAAGAGGAATCAGAGGAAATAGAAACCTGGTCAGAGGAATCATAGTCAGTGTCTTGCCTAGGCCTTTTGTCAGGAGGGGGATGGGAACCTCTGATTAAAGTAATTAGGTCTTCGGCCATTTTAAGCATCTGTTTCTTTGGCATGGATGACTGTTCAGGAGAATGCAGTACTTGTTTCCTTGTCTTTAATGGTGTTTTTGACTTTGCCTTGGCTGCTGTAATGGACTTAATAGTAAGCTGTGAAGGTCTGAAAACACACTCAGAAGCCGATGCCTGCTCAGCGGCTCCGGGACCCATCTGAGGGAATAGTTTCCGCAGGCCCAATACCTTGAGTTTCCACAGGCCTTTGTGTCTCCATGTGGCTGTCGGATATGGCCTGTGGCTCTGGGGTAGCGGGTGTCAGGGGCTGCGAAAGCGCCTCACTGAGAACCGGCAACTGGCCTAGAAGAGGCTTCGTCGTCTGTTTTGGACCTCGGATGCCTTTCCTTTTCTTTGTCTTTGCGTTTTTTTTATAAATTCCGGTCGTCGGTTGTTCCGACGGCATTATGTAGTTAAACCTTCGGCCAAAATAATGTAAAGCAAAATCAAACCGACGTTTAATAGTGTGTTTGTTGAATCTAGCACAAAACCGACAACTAGTAACATCGTGGTCAGGGCCTAGGCAAGGGATACAGTAAGAGTGGAAGTCCTTATGAGGTATTTGCTTCCCACAAGAAATACAATTATTAACTTTTACTGACATCGGTCTGGAGCAAGAAAAAGTTTCCCCAACGGGGTACTTAGCTTTATTGAAGACTTCGGTTCTGAAACTCAATTTCGAAAATCTCAGAAGTCAGCCGACCGGCACTTGCGAACTGCTTTTGCTTCGGGCACAGCGCGGCAAGAAAGACAGAAGAAAATGGCGTTGGTTGCATCTTTTATACCCCTGGCGCACTGACATCAGGGAAGAGGCGACAGCAACCGACGCCAGACCTAGACTTTGCAACTCTGGCTGACTGTGGGTAACCTGCCAGCAGGATAACCCAAGTGTAATGACTGCAACAGTGAAACACAATGAACATCTTCTTTCTGGGCCTCTGCCCACTGACTTGGTGGCAGATCTGGCCATCCGTTTGGGATTGGCAACATGTGGAAATGAAATCTGTATCCCTGGGATATATATTTAAAACCCATTTGCCCTGGGTAATAAGTTGCCAGTTTCGTGCATGAAGTGCCAGTTTTCCCCCCAAAGGGGTGGCTAAAAGGTAAGTGCTTGGTGATTGTAGAGACTGTTTACCATAGGGAGGTGCCTTGTTGTTTCCAGATTTGGAGGCGGAGGCACCCCATTGTTTTGTTCTAAAAGTTCCTTGTGACTGAAACCTGGAGCCTTTGGAATGTCTGAATTTGACTTGAGCAGCTCTCGAAGGGGCTGGAAAGGACCAGCTCTTAGTAGGCCAATGCCTACTAAATCTTGGAGGTTGCACTTGTAAGAAATCTCTCACAGTTTGCATAGATTTAGCTTTATCTTCCATCTTTAACACTTCTTCAGCCTTATTGCCAAAGAGACAGTCCTGTTGTAAAGGAGCATCCAACAATTTTGCTTTAACATGGTCAGGCAGAGTTTGCTCTTTGAGCCAAGCATGCCTTCTTAGCACAGATCCAGTTACAGCAGCCCTGCAAGAGGCCTCCAAGGAATAAAAAATACATTGCAAAGTATGTTTGTCAACTTGTTCAGCTGAATGTAATAAATCCTGCAAATCTTTATTTTCCACACAGTCAGAGATTAACATCATTTTCTGTTTACGTAGTCCCATGATATGCTGTTGATATTTTAGCATATGAAATTGACAGTTTAAAGCCCCGATTGCCAAGGTTGCAGAAGTGTAAACCTTCTTATCCCATCTATCAAGTGCCCTGGAATCTCTATCAGAAGGGGTAGGATTTTTAGCAGTAGAGGCCTTAATGCCCTCAGGACCCTGTGAAATGGTTTCAGGATCAGCAATAGGATTTTTGAAAATAAATTTGTGGGAGTCAGGAACGCTGTAGTATCTGTCTGGCTTACAAGGAGCCAGAGGCAGAGAATCAGGAGCCATACTAGATTCTGAAAAAACATCATCGACAATGTCTAGAACAAGAGGCCAAAGGCCTATGCTAAGGAAGAAGAAGAAAATCCCTAAGTCTCTTTTTAAATCCTGACTTTCCCAGTGGAAATGTTCTTTTAAGGTATGTAAAGTTTCCCCAAAAGAAAAATCCTCAGGGGGAGAAGCAGAAGGAATGGAATCTTCTGTATCAGAGTCCTCATAAGTAGGAATAGACAAATCCTGTTCATTAGAAGAGTCAGAAGAAAGAGAATCCTGTTCAGAAGATTCATAATAAATGTCTTGCCTAGGCCTCTTAGAAGGAGGGGGTTGGCTACCCCTGATCAAAGTAATTAAATCTTCAGCCATTTTGATCATTTGTTTTTTAGACATAGGGGCCTGCACATGTGGCCCAGGCATCGTTTTTTTAGACATAGATTTAGATTTTGGCCTTAGTTTTGAAGATGGCATCGGTCTAATATACAAATGTGTAGGCTTGAAAACACCCTCAGAAGCCGGTGCCTGCACATCGGCTCCGGACCCATCTAAGGTAGAGACATCCGTGGGTTCCATAATTGAAGCATCTCGCGGCATACCGGACTCCGAATGGGTCTCAGTAGAGGTCTGTGAATCAGAAGTAGCAGGCATCAGGGGCTGCGAAAGCGCGTGAGTACCGGCAAACTGGCGACTGGCTTAGGAGAAGAGTCGTCGTCAGTTTTGGACCTCGACGGTCTGTCTCTGTCTTTTTCTTTGCGTTTTTTAGGTATTCCGGTAGTCGGACTGCTAACAGACGACATTTCTGGATAATTAAATCTTGAGCCAAAATATTTAGAAGCAAAAATATACAGACGTTTAATAGTACGTTGATCAAATTTAGCATAAAACCAACAGCAAGGCACGTTGTGGTCAGGGCCTAGGCAAGGAATACAGTACAAATGAAAATCCTTATGAGGTATTTGCTTCCCACAAGTAATGCAATTATTAACTTTTACTGACATCGGTAAGGAGCAAGAAAAAGTTTCCCCAATGGGGTACTTAGCTTTTGGTTGAAGACTTCAGTTCTGAAACTCGAAAACGAAAATTTCAGGAGTCAGCCGACCGGCATTTGCGAACTGCTTCTGCTTTTGGCACCGCACAGCAAGAAAGACTGCTGTAATGGCATCGGCTGCATGTTTTATACCCAACGACCTGACGTCATGGAAGAAGGGACAGCAACCAACGCAGGACCCAAGACTTTGTTAATCAGGCCGATTGAGGGCAACCTGCCAGCAGATTACCCAAATGTAATGTCTGCAACAGTGAAACACGAAGAACATCTGGGAGGCCACGTTTTCTTGGACCCTCTCAGTGACAGCTCCCTCCAGGGCATCTGAAAGCTTCTTGACCAGATCCCTTTGAAGTCTACTAAAGTGTACCAAGAAACTCAAGGATCTGATGGAGAAGGTTGATAATGCATAGACCTGCTTCCTGAATCTGTCCATCACTATAGACTCTTGGTTAGGGGGATGTACATTAGAACTTTCCTCGGCTAGTTCTTTCATGGTGGTGGCTGCTACCACCATGGCATCAACTAACAAGCCCTTTGCCCAATATGGATGGTCTTCAGGAGCAGAAAGAATCTTGTCAGGTCTCCAGGGGACAAGTTCTACAGAGTCAGGAACTTTCCAAGCTCACCGAGTGATCAGCTTAATTAGGTTGTCAGTGAGTGGAGTCACCCAGGAGGTAGACGGGTGACCATCAAAGGGCTGCAAGTACACGGAGTCTTCAGAGGAAGGGTCTTTGGACTTCCAATCACCTGTCCGTTTTAGAATCTCAAGAAGGTCTCCGAAGGAGAAGTCTTCCAGGGAAGAACATGGGGAACCCTCCCCCTCATCGAAATCCATGTCCTCTGTGATGGATTCTTCAGGAAAATCAAGGTGTTTCCTCTTACACAATCTCTTCTGAGGAGGCACTTTTGTGGGAATATCTGAGGATGACTCAGAAGAGGGTACGCCTTTTGCAGGCAAGACTTGCGATCTTGGGTTTGCTATGCGGGGGTCGAGGTTGGCGGCAAAACCGAAAAACCTGGGGTCACAGGGGAAGACTTCAGTAACAAAGGAACCACCTGAGACGAGGCAGTGACCAAAGCACTTTCCATGGCCTAAAAGGCAGGCCCCTCTGAGGGGGGATGGGAGCCCAGAACAGATACAGACAACCTCAGAACAAAGGTCACACTGTACCCTGAGAGACCCACCTGACAGACCGGAAATAGAAGTTATGTACTTACCATAACGTTCCATGTGGAGTGTTCATCTCGCCTTTGTTCTTACACATGGGTTCGGAGCCGATCCTCGGCTCCGTGCCGGCCTCTTGCAAGCTCTGCATCGAGAAGAAGCTCGAGACAATCTAATACCCACAATCCCCCTCTGCCTTTACCTCAGATCTAGTTTGCAAGCAAACCAATCTACATAACAGTACATTCATGCCATACATCTATACATACATAACAGACACATATAAGTATATGTGTATACCAACTATGTACAGAGAATAAAGACAGTAGTAAAATGCTTCTGGCCAGGCATCAAAGAACGTTCCTCCTAAGGGTGGGAGGGTGGGACTGTAAGAACAAAGGCGAGATGAACACTCCACATGGAACGTTATGGTAAGTACATAACTTCTATATGTGATAGTGTTCAATCTGCCGCTTGTTCTTACACATGGGTAGCGCCCTAGCTCCTAAATCCTGAGGAACTCACGGAGGACGTTCTTGAGCACAGTGGAACCAAAGGTTGCTCTGTCCCTAGAAACCTTATCTACTTTATAATGAGAAATAAATGTATGTGGCTTAGACCAGGTAGCAGCCGCACAAATAGCATCCAGAGGTAGGCGAGCTGCATGAGCCAAAGACGTAGATATTGATCTTGTGGAATGTCCCTTGGGTTTGTTTAGAAGGGGTTGATTTGCAGAATCATATACATAGATTATACAATCAGATAACCACTTTGAAAGAGTTCTTTTGGTAACTGCAAGTCCTTTCCTGCTATCAGCAAAAGCCACAAAGAGTTGATCCGTTTTCCTGTGATCTTTTGTTATATCCAAATAAAACCTTAGCTGTCTGTGAACATCCAATTTGTGCAACATATACTCCATTTTGTTGGAGTGGTTTTTGAAGAAAGTGGGTAATTCAATGGACTGATTAATGTTGTTAATAGAACACACTTTAGGGAGGAAGGATGAATTGGTTAAGAGAAACTCTGTCAGAGTGAAAGATTAGATAAGGGTGCTTGATGGAGAGAGCCTGAAGTTCAGACACTGCCTAGCAGAAGTAATGGCTACCAGAAAGAGAGTTTTCCAGGACAAAAATTTTAATGGGCAAGAAGAGGCAGGTTCAAAGGGGGGCAACATTAATTTAGATAGTAACAAGTTTAGACTCCAAGGTGACGAGGAGATCTGACCGAGGTCTAATATGAAAAACTCCTTTTAAGAAGGCTTTACAAAGTCTGTGAGCCATGATAGGAGCTCCACACTCTTCCACATGGAAATTCAAATGGCAGCCAATTGAACTCTTAGAGTAGCAGGAGAAGCACCCTGATGAAATAAGTCTGTCAAGAACTCTAAAATCTTATTCAAAGGAGCTGTAAAGGGATCAACGTGGTGTGTATTCGCCCAGAATACAAACCGCTTCCATTTGCTAGTATATGTTTTAGTAGTGGAAGCCTTATGCGAAGCCACTAATATATACTGAACTGCTGGTGACAAGAGATCAGACCTGGCTAAGTTAGAATTGGAGCAGCCAAGCTGCTAGATGGAGTGACAGGAGCGGGATGGGGAACCCCTGACGAGTGAGTCAACAGATCCGGCTCTGGGTCCAGAATCCAGGGTCCCTAATGCAGTGAGTTTTCAGGGAGGGAAACCAAATTTGACGAGGCCAGAATGGAGCAATGAGAATTATCGTCCTGTGAAGGTTTCTGGCTTTCTGGAGAAATTTCGGTATCAGAGGAAATGGAGGAAATGCGTACAGGAGTCCCGGGGCCAATCAAACCAGTGCGTCCCTGGGGACTTCCCTGGAGGGGTAATAGGGCAAAGTAGCTCCTGCATTTGGCGTTCATTGGAGACGCAAACAGGTCGCAGGAAGGCTGGCCCCATGTGCGAAAAATCCTTTTCGCCACTGAATGTTTCAGAGACCACTCGTGTGGTAGCAGAATTGCTCTGCTCAGCTTGTCGGCTATTACGTTGGATGACCCCGGGATGTGCGTTATTAGAAAGCGACCCGTGGACTCTGCCCACTGCCAAATTCTCATGGCCTCTCTGCATAGTTGATAGGACCTGGTTCCCCTTGTTTGTTTATGTACCAGACTACCGACATGTTGTCCGTCTGAACTGCAATAGTCCCTAGAGGAAGAAGGGGAGCAAAGTGTTGCAACGCTAGAAACACTGCCCTCAACTCTAGTACATTGATGTGCAGATTGTACTCCAAATTGGTCCATTCGCCTTGGACTGTCTGTCCCTGAAAGATGCCCCCCCACCCTATCAGGGAAGCGTCCGTGGTCACCGTAACTGTAGGCGAGGTAGCACAAACGGCCTCCTGGGAAAGGTTGCACGCTTGGAGCCACCAGTTTAGGTCTGTTTTGCAAGTCTTTGTTATGAGAATCTCGTGTGTTAGAGGTAGCTGTTGAAATGACCATTGAGCAAACAGTAGCCATTGTAGAACTCTCATGTGCAGCCTTCCCAGGGAATTGCAATAAGGAGGCTGACATGAGGCCCAACACCTTCAGAACTAGTTTTGCAGGAGATTTCCTTGACAAGAGCAGAAGACGATGTGAGTCTGCAGCGATACTATCCTTTCTGTGGGAAGCCTCAGAATTAATTGCCGTGTGTTTAACTCTGCTCCTATGAACAAGATATTTTGTGATGGCTGAAGTAAGGATTTTCCGAAATTTACGGATATCCCTAGGTGAACACACAGTTGAAGAACATAGTCTCTGGCCTGCAGTAGTTGACGCCGGGTGGTGGCTGAAAGGAGCCAGTCGTCCAGATACGGAAACACCTGGAATCCCTGACGTCTCAAGTGAGACGCTACCACTGCCATGCATTTGGTGAAGACCCTGGGGAAAGGGTATGGTGTAACCTCTGGTAACTACGCTTTTTACCCAATTGTCTGTAGTTATATCTTGCCAGGCCTGAGGGTAAAAGGCTAAGCGACCCCCGACTGCCTCCAGAGCAGGACAGTCGGGCCTCCTCTCAGGAGTGCTGGAAAGGTTTACCAGGGAGTGTATCCCTGTCACCTTGATGTTGCGGACCCCCTCTGCCGCCAGGGCGGCGTCTTCCACCTCTGCCCCCTCCTCTGCCTCTAGAGGGGGCATCACCCTGTGTGCCCGGGAAAGACCCTTGATTTTGTTTCCGAAACCACATTTTCCCACGCGTTGCCCTTTGGGGTACGGTCTGGTTGGGGTGGAAAACGGACTCCGACAGCAGACAGAGTCTTTCCCTCTTGTTCACACCGGTAAGGGTCTCCTTTACCTTGGGGCCAAAAAGAGTGGCACCGTCAAATGGGGCGTCTGTAAAGGAAGACTTGAAGGCTTCCGCAAAGGAGCATAGGCGCATCCAGGATTGTCTACGAAGAGCAATCGCTGAAGCTGCTGCCCTACTCAAACCTTCGCCGCGAGGAAATCAGCCTCATGGACGAGTTAACAATCGATGTTAGGGTATTAAGTTGCGCTGTCACTTTCTCTGAGACAGCTGCATCTGTAGAACCCTGGAGGGTATCACCCAACTCTTTGACTAGATCCCTCTGCAGACGTGTAAAATGGGTCAAATAGTTCAGGGACCGCATGGAAAAAGCCGCTGAACTAAAAATGCGCTTCCCATATCTATCCATCGTCCTAGAATCTTTATTAGGTGGATGGACAGACGAAGAAGACTCCGACATCTCCTTTTTCGTGGCTGCAGCCACCACCATAGCGTCTACTGGAACTCCTTTAGTAAGGTAGGACTTATCCTGAGGTGCTGTGATGTACTTGTTCGGTTTCCTAGGAACAGGTTCCACTGTGTCAGGAGCCTCCCACGCCTTCGAGCAATAAGTTCCATTAGTTCGTCGAAGGGCGGAGTGACCCAGGAGGAGGAAGGGCGAGCACCAAATGCCTTCAGCAGAACTGACTCATCCTCAGAAGGGGGAAGGGACTGCCAGTCACCTCTCTGCTTCAGGATCTCCAAAATGTCTGAAAAAGAGACATCTTCTGAAGGTGACTTAGGGGACCCTTCTGACTCATCTAAGTCAGTATCAGATGTTATGGATTCTTGTGGAGAATCCAAGTGTCTCCTCTTACACAGTCTCTTCCTAGGGACTTCCTCGTGGGGAGCATGCCAAGAAGCCTGGGAGGAAGAGGCGGCATCCTCCAGGGGTGGCTGAGACACTGGTGCCCGACGCTTGGATGTGGCCGTGGGTGCAGATGAAGACAAAGGCCCTTTATGGGGAGGAGAAACTGCTTCCACTGATGTGGTTGTCTGGGTAGACAACACCTTCCTCATCAGGTCGAACGCTCCCGGGTCCCGCATCGAAGAATCTCCGGCTCGAAGAAATGGGAAGAATCCCGACACGGGCACGAAGGCATCGACCCGAGGACGGAGCCGAATCGATCCGTGCGAGGCCCGAGGAGAGTCGGAACCGACACGCCGGTTCGACTCGCCCCGAACCAAGAACAGGCCGTCGGCTCCGAGACTCCGGTACGGTCCGACGGAGTCGAGGTGAGGGAACAGACCGAGAAAGGACAGTTCTGGACCCGAGGGCTCCACAATCAGCAGATCAGCCTCTTCCGGCTCGAAGACTGAATCGGTCTCGGAGGAGGAATGGATGGAGATACAGGAAGGCCTTCAAGTTTCGACACCAGCTGGGTGGAAACCGAAATAAGTTTAGAGAGGGCCGAATGCTCCAGCAGCTTCTGCACCACACGATCCACATCGACATCCGAAAGTTTAGAGGAGGAACGGGTCGAAGGAACCAAGACGGAGCCGACCTCAATATGGCGAAGGAGGGAGCTCCATCACCGGTTCCAAGACTCGAGGCTCAGGAACCGACACCAGTTGAACACTCGGCCCGAAGTCTGTGGAACCGGTGATCTAACCTTTGAAGAAGAGCTCGGAGCCGATGACTTGGGCTCCGATGTCTTCGATTCCTTAGAGGACTTCGATGCCTGGTCAGAAGCATCCAAAGCCTCTTGGAAAGCTGGTTTCAACAGACCCCTGTCCATTAGTTTCCTGCGCCTATCTGTCATGACCCTCCCACTGAAAGAGTGACAAATGGAGCAATCCTCTTGTAAGTGGAGAGGGCCAAGGCAGTAGACACAGGAACTATGGTTGTCAGTGACCGACATTTTTTGGCCACACTGACAACGCTTGAAACCAGACTTTGCCTTCTCAGACATTGTAGGTAATAAACAAGTCTAGAAACAAAAACAGTCAAATCCGGAAAAATAGTCACAATCAGGTAAATTTGACTCAATATAGCAGTATATGGTAAGGGTGTAGGCCCCGGTACAAAAATACCGATAAAAGGGTTAACGGTACCAAAGAACTACGGAACCAGAACACAATCACACCAAGTAATACTAACAATATTAAGTTAAATAAAATTCTCAGTAAAATACAACAAAAAGTTATATCTTAGCTTAGAAAAACCTCGAGCTAGCTCCCAACGATGCGAATGCAGCAGCGGCAAACTAGATCTGAGGTAAAGGCAGAGGGGGATTGTGGGTATTAGATTGTCTCGAGCTTCTTCTCGATGCAGAGCTTGCAAGAGGCCGGCACGGAGCCGAGGATCGGCTCCGAACCCATGTGTAAGAACAAACGGCGAGATTGAACACTATCACATCCAAGGATAGGTCCCCCTGCCAGTGCAGCCCGAACAGGCATGGCTGGCTCCATAGAAAAAATCAGAGCTGGCTTGAACCCCTTGCCCCTGATGGTGAAGACATGGTCCCAGGGACCTGACAGTGCCAAGGGCACTGAGGGAGCCAGAGCCAGACTTGGAGAAGACAACAAGGTTGCCAGCATCAAAGCCATCGGCACCTGAGAAGTTAAAAGTTGAGAGTGCTAAATCCTATGCAGAGGTCAGAGGAGGAGAAAAGGAAGGGGTCAAAGGTTAGAAACCCCCAACACCAGAAGGGAGAGGGGGCAGAGAAGATTAGTGAAGACCCCTGGCTGTCAAGATCTGATCCACCAACCTAACAATATCAACTTCAGAGAGACTTCTGGTGGAGTGAATGGACAACCCAGAAAAAGAATCACATCTCTCTAGAAAAGGGCTAGGGAGTTTTCCAAGGAAGGAGAATAAGTAGTCCTGGGTTGAGTAGATATATCCAACTTCGGCACCATCTGCTGTACTGTGGGGGAAATTGGCACCAGCATGGCAGTAGTGACAGCTGGCACAGGTGTCGGAGCCATAGTAGGAACAGTGGTAGTCAAAGGTTGAATGAGTGTCGTGGCCAGTATGATTCTCAGTGCAGAACATTCAGACAGTTCCGAAAGTTTCAAAACTTTAGCTTTTGGTTCCTTAGAGGAACCTTCAGATGCAGGTTTGTGTTTCTTAACAATAGGTGCCAAGGGAAACATCGGCTCCGAATGGGAGGATTTTGATCCAGAGGCCTGAGGACACTGGTCAACCTTGGACAAGGCTTCCTCGAAAAGGGCTTTAAAGAGCCCTTTGAGAATGAGATTATTTTTTCCTCTCTGCCAGAGTTCTATTACTAAAACCCTGGCAGATGGTACAGGCAACACTCAAGTGAGGTACACCCAACCAATAAATGCAACTGTCATGATTATCAGAGTTAAGCAATTTCTAGCACTGTTTAAAGCCCATAGTGGAGCTTTTAGGCTTTTCTGCCATAGCCCTGAATAAAAAGGACAGAAAGAAAGAATGAATGAATGAATTAGGAAAAAAGATACTCAGTCATACCTTAATAGGAAAATCTACCAACAATGGTGGAAAGATTACCAACGGTAAAATGAGAAAGGAAGAGAGAGGGGAAAAGGAAAACTACCAACGATGGTAGAGGAGAAAAATTACCAAGGTAAGGAAAACGGCTTTTCTGCCATAGCCCTGAATAAAAAGGACAGAAAGAAAGAAAGAATGAATTAGGGAAAAAGATACTCAGTCATACCTTAATAGGAAAATCTACCAACAATGGTGGAAAGATTACCAACGGTAAAATGAGAAAGGAAGAGAGAGGGGAAAAGGAAAACTACCAACGATGGTAGAGGGGAAAAATGACCAAGGTAAGGAAAACGACACACTTGCTAGGGGTAGACCAAAAATCATTTAAGTACAGAGTAAAGTTTCAGAAATTACTGAAAGAAAGAAAAAGGGTAAATATAAAATTTTTTTACTTGGCTATGAGAGTGGAGTTGGCTGATTTGTCTTGTAGTAAGTGGCAAATGAGATCTGAGGTAATGGTAAAGAGGGGTATTGTGGGTAGACTTGCAGCTCGAGAGATTTTTTTTGGCTGACGTGAGTTATATATCAGCCGGATCAGTTCCGAGGATCTGAACCGTAACCCACAAGTCAAGAATAGATGAAGATTGACAACATTAGATGAAAGGTTAGTCATGCTAAAACACATGGTACAGCCTGTGCTATTAGCAAGTGCTATTTGATTTTGTATATCTTTATAACTTTCCCAGTTGAGAAAAAATACAGTTGTGTACACTTACCATAAATGTAGATGATCAAGTGTATTCGCTGTTGCAGTCATCACTTGTGGGTTATCCCTGCTGGGTAGCCCTCGGCCAGCCCAAATACCAGACTAAAGAGTATCCCTCCTACGTCGGCTGCAGGTCGCCTGAGACTGACGTCAGGTCATCAGGGCTATTAGGGCTAAAAAAGGAGGCAGCCAACGCCAGTACATCAGTTTTTCTTGTCCCTAACCTATAGAAGTCCTTCCCAGAAGGCCTGAGGAAGTCCAACCTGGTGTAAGCTATTCGGTATAATCAGATATGAAGGAACAACTTGGGGGGGGGGGGACAGGACTGCAACAGTGAATACATTCGAACATCAACACTTATGGTAAGTCTACATAACTGTACTATGTTCTTCACGTTTTGCCGTTGCAGTCATCACTTGTGGGAAGATTCTCAAAGCTGAAAATTAGGGTGGAAGGAAGGAAAGGAAGAAGTGCTAGAAAAGGCTTGCATTGCTCCAAGTGGAAGCCACTATGCCTTGCAGGACTGCAGAAGCAAAGCCTGACAGGGATTTGGAGTAAAGAGGCAGTTGGCAGTGTTTTGTGAAGGTGTGAACAGATGCCCAAGTGACAGCTTCTAGTGTATGCTTGGTAGGGAAGCCTCTGATGAAGGCAGTGGAGGTTGATGCTGCAGTAGTGGAATGGCTTCTAATAGGATTGGAAAGCATTTTCCCATGGGAGGATTAGCAGAAATGGATGCAGTGAGATATCCACTTAGAAATGGTTTGCTTAGATATAGGTTTCCCCTCTGCTCCTGGGGTGAAGCTGACCAGCATTTGGTTAGTCTTCCTGAAGGACTTGGTTCTATCCAGATAGTATCTAAGCTGCCTGTGCACATCTAATGTATGCAGGATCCTTTCCCCCATACTTTGAGGGTTTGGAAAGAAAGTAGGGAGATGGATAGCCTGATTAAGGGTTATGTCAGATACCACCTTAGGCATGAATGAGGGGTTGGTTCGAAGAGATACCCTGTCTGCATGGAAGATAAAATATTCAATAGCCATGAGAGGGCCTGCAGCTCTGAAACCCTCCTGGCTGAGGTTATGGCCAGCAGGAAGGCAGTCTTCCAAGATGTGCTTCACGTCTGCAGAAGCAGCTAGATCAAAAGGAGGTAAGGTCAATTTCTCCAGTACATAGTTCAGGTCCCATGAAGGAGTGGGTGGTCTTCTCAGTGGTCTGATGTGTGACACCCCTCTAAAGAATTGTTTTAATATGGGGTGGGAGAACATAGGCTGTTCTGAAAGGGAATGAGTAGAGATGGCTTACAATCCCAAAAATAGCATTCAAAGAAAACCATGCAACACAGATACAGTATTTTGAGAAAAGAAAGTGTTTTCTTTACTTACAGTTAGCTTTCTGCCCTCTCTTCCCTCCCCAAAGCATTTTTCCGAACATTAATGACACAAAGTAGAGCATATAATTTACGGTCCTCCACTCAGCAAACTATGAAGTCCAATACTTCCAGATTTTCTTGTGCTGTCATATTTCACAAATATAGTTACTGCACAGTAATCCCACATTAAGTTACTAATTTTATTACTGTTCTCCTCCATCACCAAAATCCTGTCTCTGCTTCATTTCCAACATATTCTCAATTCTTCTAGTCAACTTTTGTGCTCCGTTCATTCTCTCCAACATTTTCCACTGAAATACTGGAAAAGGTTTCACAGGGTAGTCTCTCTGTGCTCTTTATTACCAGAGGAAGAAGAAGCCAAATCTTCTTTGTTTCACAGTTCAGGGAAGAATACATTGAAGACAGCTGAATCTCACACCTGTGTCTCGACATTCTCTGAATAGAGGAATGAATTTACTTCTCTTTTGCCTGGTACAATGAGTAATCTTTCTCCAAAAAACACTCCTGTCTCCTACTTTCAGCATTCTGTCCTTCTGCCACTGTTTTGACAAAGTCTACTTTTTTCTGCTGGTAGGATTGCATCCATCCTTACTATTAAAGGTCTAGGTTGCTTTCTTTTAGCTAGATTTAAAGCATACACACAATGTGCCCGTTCAACTAGTAAGTCCTGCTCCTGCTGTGGAATACCAGTCCAGTTGCTTATTTGTGCTTTCATACATGTAATGCAGTCTGTTCCTTCCAGCTTATCTGGTATAGCTGAAAATCTCAAGTTTTCCCTATGTGCTCTGTCCACTAATTCTATTATTTTTTTAAACAGCTCTTCCTGAGCAGTCTCATATTCAGCCATCCTTTTCTTCATTTCGACCTCTGATTTTTGCAGATTTATCATCTTATCTGAATATCTGTTTAAAGCTTTGTCCATTTGTTTTATCCTTTTGTAGTTTTTGTTGATGTATTCTATTAGTGTTTTGTTTATTTTAACCAGGTCTGTATGCAGTTGTCTTATATCATCCTGTAGGTTATTGGAAGTTATGCCTGAAGGCTGCATTACTTTTTGCTGAACAGCTGCAGAACTCTCCCTAGTCTGTGTTTCATCCTCACTTTTTGTAGCCGATTTTTTTCCAGGTCTTCTGTATTTCTTTATTCCTGGCGTCCAGGTAGTGTACTTACTAGCCAGTTACTGAAATTCATCCATAAAGACAAGTCTACTGGCCTTCTCTGCTGAGTTTCTGTTTTCACGCTGGAAGAGCTAGAAAGAAGCTGTTACTCAGTGTGCAGCCATCTTGGAACTCCACCAAGCAGAATTTTCTTGTGGCAGGCTCCCTATCTTCTTCATATATACTCAGTAAATTCTCAATGGAATGGTATACAAAGGATAAGAAAGAGAGTTAAAAATCATCCAGACAGTGAGAACTCAGTTGAGTCTTATCAACCCCCTCTTACTCTAAGTTGCTAATTCCACTTGCAGAGGAAGTACATAAAATTTCACCCTGGATTCTGAACGAGGAGGGAAAATCAATGCTGTCTGGGCAAAAATGGTGCAGTTAACAGCACTGTTGGCTCCTACTTCCTTATTTTCCTGGATTACCATACAAAGAAGGGAGGATTAGAGGGAATTCATTAAAAAAAAGATTTGTCCACTTGAAGGAGAAGACATTCAATGCTCAAGCTTCTCTGTGAAGTGCTCAGGAGCAAAATTTCCTGAGTTCCTTGTTGCTTGAGGAGGAAAACTGGTCTACCTCTAGGAGAATCAACCACTGCCTAATCTACAAAAAGACATCCCTATGCAACAGCCATTAGTGAGGATCTGTAGCTGATCTTCTTTGTTGGTCAGCCACAGAGTTGAAGTGGGGCAGGATGTATACAATCTTAAGGTCATCTGGGATTGAACAGCTATCTCCCAGGTAGTCACACTAGACCTGCACAAGGGGAAGAAGATATCCACCCTTGTCTGCTTAAGTAACACATTAAAACAGTGCTTTCTGTTCACACATGCAAAAACCTAAACTTTATAGGTGAAATTAGGCTCTGAGTGCATGTAATAGTGCCATCTACTTCTTTACATTTATGTACTTCTTCCTTTGATCTGCATCCCAAACATTTTGAAAATTGAGGCCTCCTAAGTGTGCCCCAAAAGTTAGGTCTGAAACATCTGTAGTTAGTGCTTTGCTGAGGAGTTCTTGTTTGAAGGGCACTCCTTTGGTTCAGTTTGACCAGGAAGGACCATCACTCTAGCTCTTTGCAAATGTAGTGCAGTACGGGGATAATCTTCTGCAGGGACTGTGAATGCTAATTTAAGGTAAATTCTCTGGTACCACTACAGCATTCTCATTTGCAACCTGGTCTGGGGCAACCACCAAAATTGTGGAGGCCTCAATTCCCAGTACCCTGAGAAATTCCTGGCTGTAACCGTTGTTTCTAGAGTCATCTGCTGGAAACTGTCTGGCGGGAGGCAAGCCCTCTGCTTGCCGGAATAAAGAAAGGACCCAAGGAACGCCACTTTCGTGGAAGGAGGGAAGTCTGACTTGGGGATGTTTAAGAAAAAACACACACTTAAAAAAAAAAAAAAAAAAAAAAAAAAAACGCATACTGCAAGGCATTCTTCATCTCATCCTGGTGCAATGCTTAAATATGGCAGTTACCAAAAAAAGGTAAATGCGAATGTCCTTGCTTCTGCAATAAGCAATTATTGGAGCCAGGTAGCCAATAAAAATCCAACTTGAAGTAGCCAATTTAAAGAGCAAGGAGTTAAATAGTGGGAGACCCCTCCCCACTGACACTGAGAAAGCACCTGTGGTCCCTGCAAATGAACATGTAATGATGGGCATTTCATGAGATCCAGGATAACCATCAGGGCCCTGAGGGATTGGGAGTGCTAAGAGGACTTGGAATATCAGCATCTTGAATTTTAAAACAATAAACAATGACATAGGTAGTCAGCCCTGAGATATCCAGGCTGGGCCTACATAACCTCTGTCTTGGCACTAGGAAGAGTCAGCATGTCATGTTTTGGCAGAGGTTCTACAATTATAATACCTAGATGTAAAAACTCTAGTATGATGGGAGGGGCTAGTTGCACTTGATCCCCTCAGCACAGGTGGGACACAACACTTTTGCCTTATTCAGGAACTGCAGTATGATGCGTCCCCAGTTTCTTATGCGCTGGGTTACCTTCTTCGTACTCCTAGGATGTAAAGGACTGGTAGAGAACAAGGCTGGGGTGGAGGTTTTTGGGGAGGTCTTGACTGGCTGGATAAGGAATTATGCTTTTGCTCTCAGATTCTCATCAGACACCCCATCCCCAATCTCTTCCTTCATTTGGTTGAGGGCAGCAACTTAAAATTTGGTCATGTTTGTCTGACACTTAATGGTTCTTAAGTCCAGAGGTGATAGATGTGTACATTTCCTCTCCCAAATTAGCCCAGTGCACTGTTTCTTTATCAATGAGAAGAGCACTGAAAGCAGACACCAATTCTGATCCCCTTCTGTGGAGCCACACACATCTTAAGCTGGTTCCTTCACAGGGTTTACAAGGAGGAACTTGAGAGATTCCTGGACCCTATAAAACTTATAAGGCCTCTTTGTGGCAGGGAGTTTGATGTCCATCTCCCTGGACGTTAAAAGGATGCATTTCCTGGAGTTTCCAAGACTGATGTAATTGCAACCGGTTTGGGTATATCCAGATAAACTAATTCAAAATACCTTTTTTGGGTATCCAATACTACTTTTGCCTCTCACGTGAGGTGCTAATGCACTTACAAACAGCATATTCAAAGAAGACTTCCTTTGCAGACGAAACAGGGGAGGAAGACACTGAGGAAGAGAATTCCAAATCTTCACCCTCATTCCCTGAGGTGTCACCACCTTCTCTTTGAAGGGTATTCCAGACAATGAAGCCAGATCTGAATTTGGCTTTGTCCCTGCAGGACTTGACGGAACCCCTGAGCCAAAGATGACCACTGTTGAGGAACAGCCTGTGAAGGGGGAGTGGGCAAGGTCCCCCCATTGCACTTGGCCACGGCAAATGCAAGAAGCTGGGATTGGGCACCTTTTGTTTAAGGTACTAAGTCTTCTTTCGTGGGGCTGCTGCCTCAACATTTTGATCCTTGACATCCTTCCTAACCAAAATGGTAGGTATACTACCTGCCCTTCTGAGACAACAAAATTCACTTCAGGTCACAGAAGCACGAAGCAGAGAATCTGGTCCAGTTTCCAGCAAATCTCTCTCAGCTCAGTGGGGTGTGCCTTGATTTGCAGGCATGATGGTTTCCAAAATGGCTTTGATAGAGGTCTTGGATCCTTGAAATTCCAGCGGCTGTGACAGCTCCTCACCAGGCCCAACATATTCAAAAAGATCAAGGTCACTGCACTCTGTTGTGGTATTGAAGTACCTGACTGCCTTCTTAGCCATTTCTTAGGGGAGATATCAAAGATGAACATGAAATAGAAGACACAATGTGGGTGTAAGTCAAGGCATTGACTCTTATGATCTAAACAGTTCTGCAAGGAATGTCTCAATCTCCTAAGAATTTTCAGCAAAAATCTTAAACAGACCCTATTATCATGCTATGGACCTGAACAAAACACACACACACACACACACACACACGCAAGAACACACGCGCATGCACACACACATGCACACACATGCACACACACACACGCACACACAAACACACACACATGCACAAACACACACACATGCACAAACACACACACATGCACAAACACACACACACATGCACACACACACATGCACACACACACACATGCACACACACACAGACTATGGAAGTCTTTGCACTGTATGTGTCTACAGCAAAAGCAACTGCTTTCTTTCTTTTAGGGTGGATCTAATTTAGGCAATGGGATACTTTTCTGACTGCACTCCAGTGAAGTCTGAGCCACACAGTAATACGGATAGAAAAAAGCAATGTGTACACTAAAAACTGCAGCAAGAAATATATAAAATGACATGCTTAAATGTCAGTTCTATACATGAAACAACCAGACATCCTCAGGCCGGGGATAGGAGAGGCATCTACCCAGTTTGGAGGGGGAAGGGTGCCAAAATGAAATTTAGGCCAGCTGCCAGACAGCAAGACCCAGTATTAAGGGACTGCTACAAAGGTGATCGACATGAAGAGCAACATAGATTACTATTATCATCAAACTAAAGTATAACACAAGATTGGTGACTCATTACATACAAATGAGGAACAGAAAAGTAAGAACTAAAGCCCTCACAAGATGGGTCAGCAAGGCAACCTGCAGACACACACAAAAGCCCGTACACCAACTGAAAGCTTTAGATTGTACCCAGTTGCAGAGAAAGGGTATTCCAGTGTAATAACTGGCACTTCACTTAACATGTCAGATTCTCATCCCAAATGAAAACGACATCTCCACTCTCTTGCAGAAAGGGAAATTGAAGATGTAATGGCTCAGTAATATGCTTTTCAAACTATTTCTAGGACTTTGAAAACTGCAGATGCTGTTATCTGCTTTAAGTTCAAATAAGGAAACGCAACTCATCTGCTAGTTATGCCAATTATCACATAAAACTTCACATATGGCACTGTACCAAGTTCTGACTCAGCCTGATCAAAACACTGACGCATCTATGATGTAGACAGCAATGCTGGCCAAATAAATTTACAGAAAGATTCCCATGTGATACAATTACTGACCCCCCCCTCCCAAAATCAAATACAATATTTAAAAACTTCCTGCCAGTACTAGGGGGACATATAAACTATGCTTAAATCAAACTTAGTCATGCTGACATTTTTTGCACTCTAGCAGAATAATGCCACAAAACCAAACACACACACACACACACACACACACACACACACACACACACAAACCTTAAGAGAAAATAGCAGAAAACAAATTATTTTTAATAACATGGATTTTCATTTCAGATCTATACCATTCAGCAAACCCTCTTCCTCATTTAGAACTCAATCTAGAAAACAGGCAAACAACCTAGAAGCATGATGAAGTGCACATTAACAGACTATGTCCAAAATCGGTCTTGTATTGCCAACTCACCAGAAGGGGATAAACAAAAATAGGAATTGAAAAATAGGAATTGACAGACAGGAAAATGGGAAGTAAAATTTTACAGAACTTACTTTTAACTTCACTATATAACTAAGAGAACTACCTGAAACAAAATAAACTTGTGTACTCTTACACCACGCAGGATGGTATGCTGTACAGCTCAACGAATAAAAGTGAACAAGCACAGCAATAATCAGACTCAAGTGAAATTATTCTGATATAGTAAAAAGTACAGTTGTGTACACTTACAATAAATGTAGATGATAGAGTGTATTCACTGTTGCAGTCATTACATTTGGGTAATCTGCTGGCAGGTTGCCCTCAGTCGGCCTGAATAACAAAGTCTTGGGTCCTGCGTCAGTTGCTGTCTCCTCTTCCATGACGTCAGGTCGTCAGAGGTATAAAACATGCAGCCGATGCCATTTTAATCAGTTTTTCTTTCTTGCCCCAGATGTCAGGTGCCCCCCAAATGGGGAGCAAAAAAAAAAAAATATATATATAAACTGTAAATATATAAATGCACCTTAGAAACATAACATTTACCTTCAACTAATAGCAAATACACCACAAAGGCTTTTGAGTATACTGAAGGAAAGAAAAGGTATAGAATGGGGGATGGCGGGTGGATAACCGGTATTGCAACAGTGAATACACTCGAACATCTAATTTTATGGTAAGTGTACACAACTGTACTATGTTCTTCGTGTTTCACTGTTGCAGTCATTACATTTGGGTAGAATCCCAAAGCTATGGAAGGGAGGATGGAACTAAACAGCATTAGGAGCAGCTATAAGGCCCTGCAGGACTGCAGTGGCAAAGCCTGCTCTGGATTTAGAGAAGAGAGGTAAATTATAATACTTTGTGAAGGTATGAACAGAGCTCCAAGTAGCAGCTTCTAGAATGTCTCTGGTTGAGACCCCTCTGAGAAAAGCTGCTGAAGCAGAGGCAGCCCTGGTGGAATGGGATTGGATTCCCTTGGGCACAGGTTTGCCATGGTGCAAATAGCAGAAATGAATGGAGTGGCTTATCCATTTGGAAATAGTTTGCTTTGATATAGCCTTCCCCTCTGATCCTGCAGAAAATGCTACCAGTAGTTGCTCAGACTTTCTTAGAGATTTTGTCCTGTTTAAGTAGAATCTTAGTTGTCTGTGTACATCCAATGAATGCAGAATCCGCTCCCACTTGTTATGCAGATTTGGGAAAAATGTTGGCAGGTGAATGGTCTGGTTAAGAGCCACACCGGATACCACCTTAGGCATAAAAGACGGATTGGTCCTGAGGGCCACCCTGTCCGGGTAAAATATGATGAAAGGCTCCACTGCCACGACAGCCTGTAGTTCTGAAACCCTTCTTGTTGAAGTGACTGCCAAAAGAAAAGCGGTCTTCCAAGATAGAAATTTTATATCCGCAGTAGCTGCTGGTTCAAAAGGAGGCAGGGTGAGTTTTTCCAGCTCAAGACTGAGGTCCCATGCAGGCATTGGTGCTCTCATGGGAGGCCTTAATTTTTTGGACCCTCTGAGATACTGTTTAAGCAGTGGATAAGAAAAGAGGGGAGGCTCTGTGTTGTAATGAGCTGAGATGGCAGAGGCATGGATTTTTATTGAAGAAAAAGATAGGCCCTTGTCAAGCATCTCAGTTAAGTATTGTAAAATCTGAGGAATATTGGGCTTTGCTCTGTCTATTCCTTGTGCTTGGTTCCAAGCACAGAATCTCTTCCATTTATCAGCATAATATTTTCTAGTACTAGGCCTTCTGGCTTCCAAAATGACATCCATCACAGATTTACTGAGAGATGTGGTTTGAATAATTAGTTGATTAACCATGCTGCAAGATTCAGAGTTTGGAGCTTAGTGTGCAGAATTTGATAGTTCTGCTGAGACTGTAGATGAGGTGTTTGAGGCAAGTACAATGGAGGAAGGTGTGACATATTCCTTATTATACCATGACCCCCTATTAATATTCCAAAACGTGCACGCTGATTGGCCAGCGTACACGTTGTAAATCGACTTATACTAATGGAAAAAGGTCCGGTCGCTCGGACTTTTTCCATTAGTATAAGTCTTTTTTTAAAACACTGTCTCGCTATGTTAACAGGGTTTAACATAGCGACACAGGTTTAAAAAAAGCAACGGAGATCTCCGTTGCTTTTTTTAAAGCTGTCTCGCTATGTTAAACTCCTTTAACATAGCGACACAGTGTGTAAAAAGCAACGGAGATCTTGCTTTCTCCGTTGCTTTTTAAACCTGTCTGCTATGTTAAATGGGTTTAACATGCGAGACAGCTTTAAAATAAGCAACGGAGATCTCCGTTGCTTATTTTAAGCTGTCTCGCCATGTTAAACCCATTTAACATAGCGCAGACAGGTTTGTGCAACGGAAGCAAGATCTCCGTTACTGTTCGCTATGTTAAATGGGTTTAACATGGCGAGACAGCTTTAAAATAAGCAACGGACATCTCCGTTGCTTATTTTAAAGCTCTCGCATGTTAAACCCATTTAACATAGCGAAACAGTAAAAAAGCAACGGAGATCTTGCTTTCTCCATTGCTTTTGGCCACAGCTCTGATGTACTGTGTAGGCATGAGCTCTGATGTACTGTGTAGGCATGCGCAGTACATCAGAACTGCCGCGGATGCCAGACAGCCGCGGAAGGGCAGCAAAGAGGCATTATACAATGCCATTATTTAAGAAAAGTAATTGTTTCTTTTCTTAAATAATGTCATAGTATAATAGCAATAACCCACTTCTGGGTGTGGGTAATGCGGGATTTAACCACGGTTGTCTTTGTTTGGTCCCGAGGGCGAAAACCACGCCAACCGTGGTTAAATCCCGCATTACCCACACCCAGGCGTGGGTTATTGCTATAGAAGCAGGTACCAGTGCTGGCAAGACCAGTCCGGAGCAATTAGGATCATTTTTGTTTTTTTCTGTCTGACTTTTAGTAAGACCTTGGAGAGAAGAGGCAGAGGGGGAAAGGCATAGACTGATAGTTTTTTCCAGCTAAAGGATAGAGCATCCACTTTCCATGCTTTTTTGTGATGAGTTCTTGTGCAGAATTTGTCCAACTAATAGTTTTGGGGAGAGGCAAATAGATATATATCTGGGCTCCCCCACTTCTGTGTTAACATGCTGAAGATTTGTGGATCCAGCTTCCATTCATGCAGGTCCATAAGATTTCTGCTTAGGTCGTCTGCCAAAGTATTTTGCTTTCTTGGCAGGAATTGAGCTTGAAGATGTATTCGGTAAGTCAAGGCTGTGTTCCACAAGGCCATGGCTAGTCTGCAAAGGGGGTAGGAATGTGTACCCCCCTGCTTGTTTATGCACCACATAACTGTGGTGTTGTCTGTCTTTATCAGTAATTGTCCTGGATGAAGAAAGTTCTTGAAGGCTGTCAGAGCATTCTAACAGCTAGCATTTCTTTCTGGTTGATATGCAGACGCAGTTGGTTTGGGGTCCATTTGCCCTGAATGCATCTCCCTGCCAGGTGGGCCCCCCCAAGCATAGTCTGATGCATCTGTAGTTAGGGTTTGGGGGGCAGGGGTAGAGTGAATGACATTGTTTTGGTGACATGTCTCTGCCCACCAAAGAAACTCCAGTTGTAGGCAGGGAATGAGAGGAAAGTACAGTTGTGTACCTACCATAAATGTAGATGTTCGAGTGTATTCACTGTTGCTGTCATTACACTTGGGTTATCCTGCTGGCAGGCTACCCGCAGTCGGCCTGAATTCCAAAGTCCTGGTCCAGCGTTGGTTGCTGTCACCTCTTCCCTGATGTCAGTGCGCCAGGGGTATAAAAGATGCAGCCGACGCCATTTTCTTCAGTTTTTCTTGCCCAAGATGTCAGGTGCCCCCAAAAGGGTAGGCTAAAAAAACATTACTTATAAAAACATGCACTAAAATAAACAACACCTTCATCTACAAGCAAATACACCACATAGGTTGTATGGGATAGAGAAGTACAGATAAGTCCCAGCAAAGAAAGGGGGATAGTGGGTGGGTAACCTGGACTGCAACAGTGAATACACTCGAACATCTACATTTATGGTAGGTACACAACTTAACTATGTTCATCATGTTTCACTGTTGTAGTCATTACACTTGGGTTGAATTCCAAAGCTGAGGTTGGATGGCTGGGTCTAAATAGAATTAGGAGTGGCTATAAGGCCCTGCAGAAAGTACAGTTTTGTACCTACCATAAATGTAGATGTTAGAGTGCTAATACAGCTGCAGTCATAACAGATGGGTTCTCCTGCCGTCAGGTGGGTCCTCGGTCAGCCGAATTCCAAAGTCTAGGTCCGGCGTCAGTTGTCGTCGCTTCTTCCCTGACGTCAGAGCGCCAGGGGTATAAAAGAACCAGCCGACGCCATTTTCTTCAGTTTTTCTTGCCCCACGTCAGGTGCCCCCAGAAGGAAGGCAATACATAAATTTGTGTAATAAAGCAATGCAATATAATCAAAAAACAGTAGTTGCAAGCAAATACACCATAAAAAAATACTCAAGAGGGGAAGAAGGGAGGGAAACCTGGACTGCAGCTGTATTAGCACTCGAACATCTACATTTATGGTAGGTACAAAACTGTACTATGTTCATTGTGCATACAGCTGCAGTCATAACAGATGGGTAGAATCCCAAAGCTAAGAAAGGGGTGGTAGGCACTAGGTGGAACTAGGAGGAGCCAGAATGCCCTGCAAGACTGCTGTGGCAAAGCCTGCTCTAGTTTTGGAGTATAATGGTAGGTGGTACTGCTTGGAAAAGGTATGCACAGAACTCCAAGTGGCTGCTTCCGATATATCCTTGGTAGGAACTCCTCTGAGGAAAGCTGCAGAGGTAGCTGTGGCCCTGGTGGAGTGAGATCTGATGCCTGCACGTACAGTCTTACCATGAAAAGAGTAACAAAAGCATATGCAGTGGGCTATCCATTTTGAGATTGTCTGTTTGGAAATTGGTTTCCCTTGAGCTCCTACAGCATAGGACACAAAGAGCTGTTCTGATCTTCTGAAAGGCTTTGTTCTGTCCCAATAATAACACAGCTGTCTGTGGATGTCCAAGGAATGTAGTAGTCTCTCCCCTTTGTTTTGAGTATTAGGGTAAAAGGTAGGTAAGTGTATAGCCTGATTCAAAGCTACCCTGGATACCACCTTTGGCATAAAGGACGGGTTGGTTCATAAGGAAACTCTGTCCTGATGGAAGATGATAAAAGGCTGCACAGCCATGAGGGCTTGTAGTTCCGATACCTTACGAGCTGAGGTGATAGCCAGAAGGAAAGCTGTTTTCCAGGACAAATATTGCAAATATATTGAGGCAGCTGGCTCAAAAGGAGGCAGGGCCAGCTTTTCTAGTATGAAATTGAGATCCCAAGCAGGTATTGGAGGTTTCCTTGGGGATTTTATATTTTTTGCCCCTCTGAGGAACTGTCTTAAGAGGGGGTGAGAGAATAAAGGTGGATCAGTGTTGTATTCTGCAGAAATGGCTGAGACATGGATTTTGATGGAGGAGAATGAAAGTCCACTGCTTAGCAGCTCAGCTAGATATTGTAATATTTGAGGTAAATTCAGTTTTCCAGGTTCCTGGCCCTTTTTCTCATTCCAGGCACAAAACCGTTTCCATTTTGCGGAGTAAGCTTTTCTGGTAGACGGCCTTCTGGCCTCCAAAATGACATCCTGCACCTCCTTGGAGAGTAGGGTCTGTTGTGATGTTAAGGAATCTTCCATGCGGCCAGATTGAGTGTTTTCAGCTGACTGTGAAGAGTTTTGAAGCTGTGTTGAGTCAGAAGAAGAGGCATTCGAGGTAGGGTCCATGGAGGGGAATGCATCAGGCTCCTCAGGAGTGGGTACCAGTGCTGTCCTGGCCAGTCTGGAGCAATGAGGATCATCTTTGGTCTGTCTGCTCTGGTTTTTAGTAGAACTTTGGGCAGTAGAGGAAGAGGTGGAAAGGCATAAACTGTCATTGTTGTCCAACTGAAAGAGAGAGCGTCCACTCTCCAGGCCTGTGGATGGAAAGTCCTTGAGCAGAATTTTGTCAATTGGTGATTTTTGTGGGAGGCAAAGAGATCTATGTCTGGCCTTCCCCATGCTTGAATTATCTCTGTAAAAACTTGAGGATGCAACTTCCATTCGTGTGGATCTGTCATATTCCTGCTTAGGTTGTCTGCCAGCGTGTTTTCCTTGCCTGGCAAGTACTGTGCTTAAAGTTCGATTTGTAATTCCAGGGCCATGTCCCAAAGTGACATGGCCAGCCTGCACAGGGGGGTATGAATGGGTTCCTCCCTGTTTATGTACCACATTACTGTGGTGTTGTCTGTCCTTATCAATAGTTGACCTGGATGCAGAAGGTCTTTGAAAGCTGTAATAGCATTTGTTACTGCTAGCATTTCTTTTTGATTGATGTGAAGGTGCTTTTCTTTTTGGGACCATCTGCCCTGAATGCACCGATCTGTCATGTGCGCCCCCCAGGCGTAGTCCGAGGCATCTGTTGTGTTGACTTGATTTGCTTGAGGCTTGCAGAATGGGAGACCTGTGTTTGTTTGGCATGCTTGAGCCCACCACAGAAATTCCTTCTGAAGACATGGAATTAGTGGTATTATTGTTTCCAAACTGTGGCTGTGTTGAGACCATAGGTTTTTCAGGTACCATTGAAGTTTCCTCATATGCAGCTTTGCACATGGGATTAGTAGGATGCAAGATGCCATGAATCCCAGAGCCTGCAGGATTTTCCTTGCAGTCAGCCTGGTGAAATTTGCTAGTGTTTTGAAGTATTGAGTTAGTTGCCCCTACTTCTCTGGCGTGAGGTAGGCCATCTGGGTGTTTGTGTCCAAGTTGGCACCCAGGAAAATTATTTTCTGAGAGGGTATTAGCCTTGATTTCTTTTTATTGACTGTGTATCCCAGAGAATTCAACAACCTTATTACAAAAGCCAGATGTTTCAGAAGTATGTGCTTGCTGTCCGCTTGGATCAGGCAGTCGTCCAAATATGGGTATATTTGTAAAGGCTTTCGACAATACCCCACTCGGGTATTGTAGAAAAACTTACCAGCTTAAATGTAAACCCATATGTCACAAGATGGGTTGCAAACTGGCTTAAGGACAGAACCCACAGGGTTAGAGTTGCTGGCGCTATGTCAGACTCCAAGCCGGTCAAAAGTGGTGTCCCACAGGGCTCGGTCTTTGGCCCCCTATTGTTCGGCATCTACTTCTCAGAAGTACAGGCCAACATGGGAGGATTTTGGCTGACAAAGTTTGCAGACGACTGCAAACTGGGCGCCATAGTGGAAAGTGCATCGGACACGGATATCCTTCAGAAGGGACTCACGGAAACAGATAGCTGGTGCCAGAGCCATGACCTGAAGTTAAACGCCAAAAAATGTATAGTCATACCCTTTGGGAAAAACAAGGTAACCCCAAGCTACCATATAGGTGGCAATCCACTAAGCACAGAAGAGGTTATCAGGGACCTGGGGACCCAGGTTGACAGTGGCCTTTCTTTGACACTCACGTTGCTAAAGTGGTTAGAAAGACCTTCTACATTGCCCACCTGATCATGAAGGGATTCACATCCAGATCTAGTGAGGTCATTGTTCCCTGTACTCTTCACTTATCAGACCAATGATCGAGTACAATGCCCCATTCGGGATGTATCTCACCCGACATCTGCAGCAATTGGAGAGACCCCAAAAGTTCCTCACCAAAAGGATAAAGGGACTCCAAAATCTGTCATATGCTGCCAGATTGAAGAAACTCCAGCTCTATTCAGTCGCATACCGTCTGCTCAGAGGTGACATGTGCCTGACATACAAGGCCATTTCCAACCCGGAATTAATGGACATGCTCCACCTCAAAAAATCCAAATCCACCAAAACCACTAGAGCAAGCGACTTAAACCTTAGCACAGACATAAATAGGACGTGCTGGAGGGATAGATTTATCACTCAGAGACTCCCTATGCTGTGGAATAAAATCCCGGTCCATGTGAGGCAGAGCAGCTCGCTGGCTCTGTTCAAGAGAAATCTTGACCTGTGGATGGGAGATCCCGGGAATCATCTCTGTGTCACTGCTGGACAGAGGCACAACAAACTAATGGGCACAGTATTTTTTCATATAAGGGGTGGCGTAAGCCACAAAAATTTGGGCTAGGCTTATAAATGCCTTAGGGCAGATAGCCTAGTATAAACCTATGAACCTATGAACCTTGAAGTCTGCAGTAGGCAATTACTGATGCCAGACATTTCATGAATACTTTGGGCGCAGTAGATAAGCCAAAGGGCAATGCAGAGAATTGATAATGGGTTGAACCTGCAAGAAATCTGAGGTATCTTCTGCAATTTTGTCTGATTGGGACATGCAGGTATGCCTCCTTGAGGTCCAGTGTTACCAGCCAAGACTCCTTGCCCAGCATGGGAAGAAGCTGCTGTAATGTGAGCATCTTGAATTTTGGTACGAGTAAAAATGTGTTTAGGATGGATAGGTCCAATATAGGTCTCCAATCTTTTCCCTTCTTTGGTACCAGGAATAGTCTGGAATAAAAACCTTGACCTTGTTCGTGAGTAGGTACCTCTTGAATAGCTTTCATGTCCATGAGATCTGAAATTTGTCTTTGTGCCTCTGCCCTTTGATTGTGTGGCAGGTTTGGCATGCCTCTCATGTTTGGAAGGGTGTGAAAATGGAATATGTAGCCTCTGTTTATAATGTCCAGGATCCATTTGTCTTTTGTGACAATATGTCAATTTTTTGAAAATAATGCCAGTTTTCCTCCTAAGGGTGCTGCCATTTGAGCCTTGCTTGGCATGCAAAGGGGAAAGTCATTGGGCTTGCTTTCTGACTGGCTGTGAACTATCCTCACCACCTCTTTGTGTAGGAGCTTGCCACTGTCTGCCCCTATACGATCCTTGAGATTGCCCTCTGCCCCTCGGGCGCCTGTATCTACCTCTTTGGGGTCTGTCCGTGGCTAGAAAGGACCAATTTTTGGAAGGCCAATTTCTACTGAAACGTGGAGGATGTACCTGTAGAAAATCTTTCACTGTTTGCATTGATTTAGCTTTTTCCTCCATTTTCTTTAATTCCTCCTCAGCTTTATCACCAAATAATACATCCTTTTGAAGAGGGGCATCTAGTAATTTAGCTTTGACATGATCTGGTAAGGTTTGCTCCTTGAGCCAGGCATGTCTACGTATGACTGATCCTGTAACAGCAGCTCTACATGAGGCCTCTAGAGCATCAAAACCACATTGCAAGGTATGTTTACCCACTTGTTCTGCACTATGTATCAAATCCTGCAACTCCTTCAAGTCTGGTTGTTCAGGTTGTGACATTTTGCTTCTCAACTGTGATAACAGAAACTGTTGGTACTTTAGCATATGGAACTAGCAGTTTAATGCCCTCATGGTTAAGGTGGCCGAGGTGTATACCTTTTTTCCCCACCTTTCTAAGGACCTGGAGTCCCTCTCGGAAGGTAATGTTTTTTTTGCAGTGGAGGCCTTAATTCCCTTGTGGCCCTGTGAGATAGTTTCTGGGTCAGCTGCATGACTTTTTGTAAAAAATTGGTGCGAGTCAGGAACCCGGTAATACCCATCAGGCTTAACTGGTGCTGGAGGTAAAGAATCCGGGTTAAGGCAGGCCTCCGAGTACACATCATCTAGGATGTGTAAGACAGGAGGTATAGCTAGAGGCCTGTGCTGAGGTAGCAAGAGAAAGTCCCGAAGCCTTTTCTTGGAATCTGAGTACTCTAGGCCTTCCCAGTGGAAGTGTTCCCTTAATGTATGCAAGGTTTCCCCAAATGAGTAATCCCTCTGGGGGGGGGAGACAGAGGGAATGGACTCCTCAGCATCAGAATCTTCAAAAGGAGAGTAAGAATGTTCCTGTTCATCAGAGTGTTCTGAAATAATGGAGGCCTGGTCAGAGGAGGGGGATTCTTCCTCCACTCTGGGCCTTTTGTCCAGGGGGGGGGTTGAGATCCCCTGAT
Organism: Protopterus annectens; assembly: GCF_019279795.1. Taxonomy (NCBI): domain Eukaryota; kingdom Metazoa; phylum Chordata; order Ceratodontiformes; family Protopteridae; genus Protopterus; species Protopterus annectens. Next base: position 1,705,079,126 of record NC_056743.1, on the reverse strand, counting down.
AAGAGTAATCAAATCCTCAGCCATTTTAAGCATCTGTTTTTTAGGCATGGGGCCTGGGGAAGGGCCCTGTGGAGCTTGTCTCTTAGAATGCATGGCTGCTTTAGACTTAGTGAAAGCCTTGATAGAAAAAGAAGAGGAAGGTCTGAAGACACCTTGAGAGGAGGCAGACCTGTCTACATATTGAGATTTACCACCAAGAGTGGCTTCGGTATCTGTAGTCTGAGTGTGGGCTGAGGAGCCTGCGACCTCGGGCACTGAAGACACCGCCAATGAAGTGTCGTCGGTAGGCAGGGGCTGCGTAGGCGCCTCGCTGAGAACCGGACCACCTGTAGTAGGCTTTGGCGTGGTGTCGGTGAAGGCCGTGGACCACATGCGTCGGCCCTTATCTTTGCGTTTTTTAGACCAAACTGGAGTCGGAATATCCGACGACATAATATAGTTAAATTTTTTACCAAAATAATGCTGGGCGAACTCCGCCCGACGCTTAATGGTGCGTTTGTTGAATGTAGCACAAAAACGACAGACCGAGACGTCGTGGTCTGGGCCTAAGCAAAGAATGCAGAGGGAATGAAAATCCTTATGCGGTATTTGCTTCCCACAAGTAATACAATTATTAACTTTGTCTGACATCGGTCTGAGGCAAGAAAAGTTTCCCCAACGGGGTACTTAGCTTTAAAGAAGACTTCGGTTGCAAAATTTTCGTAATTTCAGGAGCTGGCCGACCGGCACTTGCGAACTGCTTCTGCTTCGGGCACCACGCGGCAAGAAAGACTGGGGAAAATGGCGTCGGCTGGTTCTTTTATACCCCTGGCGCTCTGACGTCAGGGAAGAAGCGACGACAACCGACGCCGGACCTAGACTTTGGAATTCGGACGACCGAGGACCCGCCCGACGTCAGGAGAACCCATCTGTTATGACTGCAGCTGTATGCACGATGATCATCTGCAGTGGCAAAGCCTGCTCTGGATTTACAGTAAAGAGGTAAGTGGTAGTGCTTAGTAAAAGTGAAGTCCAAGTTGCAGCCTCCAAAATATCCTTGGTTGGTACTCCTCTGAGGAAGGCTGCTGAGGTGGCTGCTGCCCTGGTAGAATGTGGTCTAATGCCCTTAGGCACTGACTTGCATGTTGTGAATAGCAGAAACGAATGCAGTGTCCTATCCATTTTGAAATAGTCTGCTTTGAGATAGCCTTTCCTTGTGATCCTGCAGCATATGCCACTAAAAGTTGCTCAGTCTTTCTGAAAGCTTTAGTTTTGTCCAAGTAGAAGCATACCTGTCTGTGCATGTCCAAAGAATGCAGAAGTCTCTCCCCTTTATTCTGTGGGTTTGGGGAAAAAGTAGGCAAATGAATGATTTGGTTAAGAGCCACACTGGACACTACCTTAGGCATAAATGTTGGGTTTGTCCTTAGAGAAACCCTGTCCGGATGGAAGATAATAAAAGGTTCCACAGCCATTAATGCCTGTAACACGAGACTCTTCCTGCTGAAGTTATTGCTAGGAGCAGAGCTGTTTTCCATAAGAATTTTATCTCAGCTGTACTGGCTAGCTCGAAAGGAGGCTGTGTGAGTTTTTCCAAGACAAAATTGAGGTCCCATGCAGGTATTGGTGCTCTCCTTGGAGGTCTTATATTTTTGGCCCCCCTGAGGAACTGCCTAAGCAGTGGATGTGAAAAAATAGGAGGGTCTGTATTGTAATGAGCTGAAATGGCAGAGGCATGGATCTTAACTGATGAGAAGGATAGGCCTTTGTCCAGCATCTCAGTTAGATATTGTAAAATCTGAGGTATATTTGGAACAAGAGTGTCAATTCCTTGTGCCTGGTTCCAAGCACAGAATCTCTTCCATTTTTCTGCATAAGATTTTCTGGTGCTGGGCCTCCAGGCCTCCAAAATAACACCCATAACCGCTATAGAGAGAGGTGTATTCTGAATGGTTACACTATCCGCCATGCAGCTAGATTTAGGGTTCTGAGTTGGCTGTGCAGGATCCGATTGTTTTGTTGCGTCAGTAAAATGAGGAATTTGAGGCAATGTCCAGGCAGAGCCTTGGGACAAGCTCCTTAGGATTGGGTACCAGTGTTGGCGTGGCCAATCTGGGGCAATTAGTATCATTTGTGGCTTCTCTTGTCTGACCTTTAAGAGTACCTTGGGAAGGAGAGGCAGTGGAGGAAAGGCATACACTGTAAGGTTGTTCCAGTTGAATGACAAGGCATCCACTTTCCATGCTTGTTTGTGATAAGTCCTTGTGCAGAATCTCTGAAGTTGGCAGTTGTGAGGGGAGGCAAAAAGATCTATGTCTGGTCATCCCCATTTCATTGTTATCAAGGTGAAGATTTGTTGAACTAGTTTCCATTCATGAGGATCCATGAGGTTTCTGCTTAGTTCGTCTGCCAGAGCATTTGTTTTTCCTGGCAGGAATTGTGCTCGCAGGTGTACTTGGTAGATCAATGCTGTGTTCCACAAAATCAAGGCTTGTCTGCAGAGGGGGTAGGAATGTGTGCCCCCCTGCTTCTTTATGTACCATAACTGTGGTGTTGTCTGTCTTTATCAGCAGTTGTCCTGGATGAAGTAGGTCCTTGAAGGCTGTCAGGGCATTTTGTACAGCTAGCATCTCTTTTTGATTGATGTGAAGATGCCTTTGGCTTGGGGGCCATGTGCCCTCAATACATTTTCCTGCCATGTTGGCCCCTCAGGCATATTCTGACGCATCAGTTGTTATTGTTTGCCTGGCTGTGGCGTAAAGTGAATGGCTGTCCCTTGTTGTGGTGACAGGCCTGTGCCCACCATCGAAACTCCTGTTGCAGGCAGGGAATGAGTAAAATTAATGATTCCAGGCTGTGGCAATGTTGAGTCCACCAAAAAATATGTTCCTGCACGTAGAGCAACTGCACGGCACTCAATTGAACTGTGTAGTAAAAAACAAGTAGAGCCAGCAGACGTTGGTCTGAAAATCCAATTTATTGTGAAAGGTTAAAAAAACTACACATTTATGTACAGACCGGTTTCGGTAGAAAAAAACACAACCTTCTTCAGTGTATTCAAATATCCATAAATGTGATCAGCTTATATAGAAACAACTACCAGCCTATTGGTGGGTCATAAATTCTCATTAAGACCAGGTGGGAATAATCCCCCCAGTTTGATTATCCATTTTTTCTCCTTGGTATTGAGAAAAGAATGCCATCCTGTTTTATTGATACTGTTCCCTGAAATAATATCAATAATAATAAAAGTAAATTTGGCAGTGTGGTGTTCCAAAAAATGTTCATACAATGCACTGCTGTTTTTCTTATTACGAATATTGCTGAAATGCTCTGATATTCTGATTCTGAGTGGTCGTGAAGTTTGTCCTATGTAAAAAGCACCACAGTGACAGCTGGCCATGTAAATAATCCAATCACTGCTACAATTGGCAAAAATTTTAATGTCATATACCTGTGAGCAGTTTCTGCTGGAAAATTGTTTGGATTTATTGATTTTGTCACAGTTGGTTTGTTTGAATTGTGTACTAGTAGTCTTATTACCATGTTTAAAGTGATTGAAAAAACTACCTAGGTTTTTGCCTTTTCTACATGAAAATTGACATTGGGTTGGAATGAAATTAGAAATATCTGGGTCATATGCCAAGATGTTCCAATGTCTGTTAATACTATCAATCAGTTGATTTATATTACGAGCATATGTAGTAGTGAATCTAATAGTAGTACAATCCGTACGAGTATGTTCTTTGTATTGTAAAAAATTAACTCTGTGTGTGGAATTCGTTGTATTGCTGGCAGTAATAACATCACCCATACCAAGATATCGACTGAAATGCGAAAGTAAATATCTTCCTATGATGTTGTGGATGGAATCTGTGGAACAGATCCGTTTGATCTTTACGAATTGTGATTCGGGATTTCGTGGCCATAGGAGGTGGAGTATCAGCAAGTTCCATGTAGAAAAGGCAAAAACCTAGGTAGTTTTTTCAATCACTTTAAACATGGTAATAAGACTACTAGTACACAATTCAAACAAACCACATTATCTGGGGAGCCCTTAACAGGTTGTTTTCCATGTGGACATTGCACCAACTGTGACAAAATCAATAAATCCAAACAATTTTCCAGCAGAAACTGCTCACAGGTATAGGACATTAAATTTTTTGCCAATTGTAGCAGTGATTGGATTATTTACATGGCCAGCTGTCACTGTGGTGCTTTTTACATAGGACAAACTTCACGACCACTCAGAATCAGAATATCAGAGCATTTCAGCAATATTCGTAATAAGAAAAACAGCAGTGCATTGTATGAACATTTTTTGGAACACCACACTGCCAAATTTACTTTTATTATTATTGATATTATTTCAGGGAACAGGATCAATAAAACAGGATGGCATTCTTTTCTCAATACCAAGGAGAAAAAATGGATAATCAAACTGGGGGGATTATTCCCACCTGGTCTTAATGAGAATTTATGACCCACCAGTAGGCTGGTAGTTGTTTCTATATAAGCTGATCACATTTATGGATGTTTGAATACACTGAAGAAGGTTGTGTTTTTTCTACCGAAACCGGTCTGTACATAAATGTGTAGATTTTTTAACCTTTCACAATAAATTGGATTTTCAGATCAACGTCTGCTGGCTCTACTTGTTTTTTACTACAATGTTGAGTCCAAACACTTTTTAGATACCATTGTAGTTTCCTCTTATGCAGTCTTGCATATAGAATTAGCCAAATGCAGGAGGCCATGTAGCCCAGAGCCTGCAGAATTTTTCTTGCAGATAACTGGGTCTTTGTTGCCATGCTTTCGAAGTAAGAAGTCAGTTGCCTTTGTTTGTCTGGCACGAGATAAGCCATCTGGGCAGTTGTATTTAAGCTTGCACCCAGGAATATTATCTCTTGAGAAGGCAGTAGTTTTGATTTCATTTTGTTTATTGTGTACCCTAGGCAAATTAGTACTCTTTTCACAAACGCCAGATGCTTTAGAAGAATGTCCTTGCTCTCTGCTTGAATAAGGCAGTCGTCCAAGTAGGGATATATTTGAATTCCTCTTTGTCTGCAATATGCAATTACTGGTGCCAGGCATTTTGTGAAGACCCTGGGCGCAGTAGATAAGCCAAAGGGCAGTGCAGAGAATTGGTAATGCATTGAGCCAGCTATGAATCTGAGGTATCTTCTGCAAGACTGTCTGATTTGGACATGCAGGTATGCCTCCTTGAGGTCCAAAGTAACTAGCCAAGCCTTCTTGCCCAGCATGGGTAGAAGTTGCTGCAGTGTTAACATTTTGAATTTTGGAACATCCAGGAAAGTATTTAGGATTGACAAGTCCAGCATTGGTCTCCAGGCTTTGTCCTTTCTGGGTACTAGGAAAAGACTTGAGTAAAATCCTTGTCCCTGTTCTTGCTGTGGTACAGTTTGAATATCTCCCATGTCCATGAGAGCAGCAATTTGTTTTTGTGCCTCTGCCCATTGGTTTTGTGGCAGGTCCGGCACACCTTTTGATTTTGGAAGGGTGTGAAAGCGGAACCTGTAACCCTGAGAAACAATATTCAATACCCATTTGTCCTGGGTGATTATGTGCCAATTTTGAGAAAAGTGCCAGCTTTCCCCCTAAGGGTGCTGCCAAAAGGTAAGTGTTTGGCATTTGTAGAGGGAAGTCATTGGGACTGTTTCCTATAAGGCTGTGATTTGTCTTCTCCTCCTTTGGGGGCTGAAGCACCCCATTGTTTAGGTCTGTAGGAGCCTTGGGGCTGAGATCTGCCTCTTGGGTGTCTGTATCTGCCTCTTTGTGGCCTGTCTGACACCGGAAAGGACAAATTTTTTGAAGGCCAGTTTCTGCTATACCTAGGTGATTGTACCTGTAAGAAATCCTTTACTGTCTGCATTGATTTTGCTTTATCCTCCATTTTCTTTAACACCTCTTCTGCCTTAACACCAAACAAAGTATCATGCTGTAGTGGAGCATCCAATAATTTTACTTTAACATGTTCAGGTAAACTTTGTTCTTTCAACCAAGCATGCCTTCAAATGACAGAGCCTGTAACAACCAAGCATGCCTTCGAATGACAGAGCCTGTAACTGAGACTCTACAAGAAGCCTCTAATGAATCAAAACCACATTGCAGAGTATGCTTTCCCACTTGTTCAGCTGCATGCAATAAATCCTGCATTTCCTTCATGTCAGTACTTTCTGAGTTTGTATGCATTTTCTGTTTTAACAAAGACATGATGTGTTGATATTTAAGCATGTGAAACTGGCAGTTTAAAGCCCTTACAGCTAAAGTAGCAGAAGTGTAAACTTTTTTCCCCCATCTATCCAGAGCTCCAGAATCTCTATCAAAGGGGACAGGGTTTTTTGCAGTGGAAGCCTTAACTCCTTTGCGACCCTGAGAAATTGTTTCAAGGTCAGCAGCTTGGTTTTATAACCCTGCAGTACCTGTTTGGCTTGACTGGTGCAGGGGGTAAAGAATCAGGATATAGACTGGATTCAGAGAAAACATCAACAACAATATCAAGCACAGGGGGAATAGCCAGGGACCTCTGCTGAAGCAATAAAAGAAAGTCTCTAAGCCTTTTCTTGAATTCTAAATAATCCTAGCTCTCCCAATGGAAATGCTCCCTCATGGTGTGCACGGTTTCCCCAAAAGAATAATCCTCAAGCAGAAAGGCTGAAGGTATAGATTCTTCTGCGTCAGAGTCCTCATAGGGAGGGAGAGAATATCCCTGACCTGAAGAGGAATCAGAGGAAATAGAAACTTGGTCAGAAGAATCATAGTCAGTGTCTTGCCTAGGCCTTTTATCAGGAGGGGGATGGGAATCCCTGATCTTCGGCCATTTTAAGCATCTGTTTCTTTGGCATGGATGACTGTCCAGGAGAATGTTGTACTTGTTTCCTGGTCTTTAATGGTGTTTTTGACTTTACCTTGGCTGCTGCAGTGGACTTAATAGTAAAGCTGTGAAGGTCTTAAAACACCCTCAGAAGCCGATGCCTGCTCAGTGGCTCCGGACCCATCTGAGGGATTAGTTTTCGCAGGCCCAATACCTTGAGTTTCCAGAGGCTTAGGTGTCTCCACGTGGGATACAGCCTGTGGCTCTGAGGTAGCGGGTGTCAGGGGCTGCGAAAGCGCCTCACTGAGAACCAGCGACTGGCCTAGAAGAGGCTTCGTCGTTGGTTTTGGACCTCAGATGCCTGTCCTTTTCCTTGTCTTTGCGTTTTTTTATGAATTCCGGTTGTCGGTTGTTCCGATGGCATTATGTAGTTAAACCTTCAGCCAAAGTAATGTAAAGTAAAATCAAACCGACGCTTAATAGTACGTTTGTTGAATCTAGCACAAAACCGACAACTAGTAATGTCGTGGTCAGGACCTAGACAAGGAATACAGTAAGAGTGAAAGTTCTTATGAGGTATTTGCTTCCCACAAGAAATACAATTGTTAACTTTTACTGACATCAGTCTGGAGCAAGAAAAAGTTTCCCCAACGGGGTACTTAGCTTTATTGAAGACTTCAGTTCTGAAACTTGATTTCGAAAATCTCATGAGTCGGCCGACCGGCACTTGCGAACTGCTTTTGCTTCGGGTACCGCGCGGCAAGAAAGACTGAAGAATATGGCGTCGGTTGCATCTTTTATACCCCTGGCGCAATGACGTCAGGGAAGAGGAGACAGCAACCGACGGCAGACCTAGACTTTGGAACTCTGGCTGACTGCAGGTAGCCTGCCAGCAGGATAACCCAAGTGTAATGACTGCAACAGTGAAACACGATGAACATCATAACAAATCTTTTTTCATGCCCTTGGTCCACGTGTAGCATGCGAGTTCCTGCAGTGAACATGCCTACTAAGATGTGTACCACAATGAGCTAAGCCTAAAAATCTGTTTTCAAGTCCTCATGTCACTTGAAGAATGTGAGTTTTGCGACCGCGAAAATGTGGTTGCGATAATACACAAGTACCGTAACCATATTTCTTTTCAAAAATGTATGTGCTTGAAGTACAGATGTAAACACCTTAGTGGAAAAAGACTTCAACTCCAACCTCTTATAATTTTCACACCTAATGGAAATTTTGCTGAAAACATTAAGCTTTACAATCAGAAACGTGAATTATTCCTCAATGCAGATAGCTTAGTCAAGAAGTCCGAAAAGGTACAGTAATGTTACATTTCTGCATTTTTCTGCAGAGAAAGCTGTGAAGGCATTTTTCACTTCTTTTTTGACAATAAAGACGACGAAACAGTAGTAGTTACAGAAAAGCGTAGAAATTACTGTGAAACTAGAAAGAAGTTGACATTTAATCATCACTTGCTCTTCACAATGGCACAAAGACAAACAAGACACTAGAAATGTTTTGGTTACTGCGTTTATGATCTGAGCCAAAGACCGAATCAAATGAGTTGCACAATTCTATACTAGAACAGTATACTTCTCATTCTGCAGAATGCAATCTAACAGGGTAGGCTTTGAAGAAAAACAGACCTGATGTAATCAAAAGCTGTGAGTATTATGCACAACATGAAATTACAAGTAAATAATTAAAAAAACATAATCAAAGAAGTGAATGTGTACAAACTAAAATGTATGAAAAAGCAAAAATAAAAAACAGTAAGGAGGTTCTGTCACAATAATGGACACAAGAAAAAGATCCATTAGGTTCACAGATAAAAAATGGTACATGAAGTCCAAGCCTTGTGTTCTAGCCATAGTTATAAGCATCAGGAAATACTGTCCTGTGATTAAACAACTGTGCAGAATTTGTCCTAAAAGAACTATTTTTGCAAAGTGTAAAAGGACAGATAAATGTGTTCAAAACAATATCTGCATTGTTGAAAAAAGCATAAAAATGACATGCATCAACCAAGCTCTGGTGGGTGCTAATGAAGTAAACAATCTGACACAGTGAAGTCTGAAAATGCATCTGAGGTACTAAGATGACTGCAAATCAGTCTGTTGGCAAGAAATGCTGGTGAATTAAACAGAGAAATTACTTTAAAACTAGACATAGGAACAGAATATAATACTTTGCCTGAAATAAAATTAAAATATGTAAAAAGAACAGTATGCACATTACTGGCATTCAGGGCACAAGAGAAAATTGAAAAGCCACTGGGTTGAAAACTAAAAACAAGTAAATATGAGATTCCATTCTAAATTACAACACTTAAAGCTGATGCCCCATGAACTCCTGGTCATTCAGCTTGCAAGAAAACAGGAAAGGAACTATACTGCAAGGATACCCACAGATACTCTGCAGAACCACAGCAAGAAGACTTTTCATAACTATACGTTACTGCCAATTCACTTACAAGCTTTCAAAAGTGTGCCAGCAGAAAATCTTATGCAAATAGGTTCACAGATTAGTACTACAGTAACTGCCGTTTGTGGGTCAGTTATCATACTTTGGGGTTGTTTTTCTTCAGCTGGAACTGGGGCTTTAGTCAAGGTGGACGGAATTATGAACAGTTCCAAATACCAGACACTTTTGGCAAAAAACCTTCAAGCGCCTGCTAGAACACTGAAGCTGAAGATGAAGAGGAATTTCACCTTTCAACACGACAATGGCCTCAAGCATATATTCAAATCAACAAAAGAATGGCTTCACCAGAAGAAAATTAAAGTTTTGGAATGACCCGGTCAGAGCCCAGACCTAAATCTAATAGAAAATATGTGGGGTGACCTGAAGAGGGCTGTGCACAAGAGATGCCCTCACAATCTGACAGATGGAGCGATTTTGCAATGAAGAGTGGGCAAATTTTGCCAAGTCAAGATGTGCCATGCTGACAGACTCCTACCCAAGAAGACTGCTTTAACCAACTCAAAAGGTGCTTTAACAAAGTATTAGTTTAAGCGTGTGCACACTTATGCAACCAGCATAATGTTAGTCTTTTTATATTTTTACCCTAACAGATTTGTTTGTTTTTTAATTGAATTGTACAGGTTATAGGTCACATTAAAGGTGGGAAAACTTTTGAAAGATTTATTGTGGTCTCATTTTTTTATATAAAAAAACTGGCATTTTAACGGGTGTGTAAACTTTTTATATCCAGTGTGTGTGTGTGTGTGTGTGTGTGTATGTATATATCAATATATATATATATATATATATATATAGGAGAGAGAGAGAGAGATTAGCTGTAGATATACACACACACACACACATACATATATACAACGTTTATATGCACACGCACATATATGTATATATATATATATATATATATATATATATATATATATTTGCATCTATATTAATGTTTATATATTTTGTACTTACTTCATATATACACTTTCATGAGATTTTGAAAGCAGTTATAATATGTTTTCAGAACAATACGTTTTAATACTCATAAAGTGTTTGATTTCCTTAGTAGTATTCATTTATAATTACTTATATACATATACATGAATTTTGATTGTAAATGAATATGTTCAGTTATATATATATTTTTATTTATGCTGATATATAAATTTCATGATGGTTATTATATTGATATAATACTTAATATTTATTTAAATGCTTGGACTTATTAATGTTGTTTATTTATTTATTTAATTTTAAATATTCATTTATATACTGAATATTGCGGTTTTTGACATGATGGATTGTTCAAAGTATTTCCTTAGCTATATGGTATATATAAAAACATATATTTTATAACAATGTGAATAACATTATGTTTTTATAGTTTATCAGATTGTTATTTAAGGAACATCTGGGGAATGCTTTATGTACATCTTTGTATATGGCTAATTACAGTAAGCCTTTTGTACTAATGCTTGAGCAGCTAGGCAATTACTGATTGTATATGGTTTGATTGATTTGATTTAATTTGATTAGGTTCAATTAAGTCATGTTGATATCCTATAAATACTTTACGATGTTTTAAAAAACATTTTAGATTAATGGTATCATTTAACCCAGGAGGGTTATCTGAAAAAAGTTTTATCTGCCATAAGACCTCTCGCTGTTCAACATAATTCTTAAAGTCACCAGCCCTACCATCATTAATGCATGTCTCTAACACAGTAAACATAAATTTTTTGAAACCAGTACAAGAAACAGAATGTCTGAATAAAGCATTATTATGATTCTTGGTCTTAATAGCATATAAATGTTCTTTAACACGTGTGCCCAAACTCCTGGTAGTCATACCGACATAGAAAGCTGGGCACGTAGAACATAAAGCAATATAAATGAGTCCACTACTGGTACAGTCAACATAACCTCTCACTTCTAAAATCCTGTCACTAGTGATAACATTAATAAGTTCAGATAACCCTCCTGGGTTAAATGATACCATTAATCTAAAATGTTTTTTAAAACATCGTAAATTATCTATTTCAAAAATTTGTGACTGTTGCTGTGCTTTCTCTGCCCTTTGCTTCTTTGTTTTTTGGTTCTAATAGTAGCTTTCTGTTTTGTGTAGTTTTCATTCAGCTATTTATGGCAGAGATAGCCGACGATACTTTACTGAACATGTCTGTTCATTCAACACCTTCTACTGGGGCTGACAAAGCCGGAGATTTATTAATTTCAACGCTCATGGATATACAACTATCGTTGAAATTTTTGGTCAATAAAGCGAAAGCAACGGAGAACTTACTGCAGGCTTCTAGCCCAACTGGTTCTAATGAAGAGGCAAATGCAAATGACAAAAAACAGTTGAAATCCAAAAACGTACCACGGAGCCCTTGTACCAGCAACAACAAGTAGGTAGTCTTAACGAATTTTATTTGTCACAAACGTTTTCGCCGCACTAAGGTGCAGCTTCCTCAGAGAAAACAAATTAACAATGAGGTAAAAGTGCACGCCCCTTTTATACAAGGCAAAAGGGAAATGACAACATAGCAAGGTAAAACTCATTGTAGTAATTGGAAAGCAGGTATAAACCTTCACAAGAACAACTTGTTCCTCAAAAAAAATATACAAACATTAATTCATGTTAGTAATAACCATTTCAAAGTGTGAAATGTTACCAAGAAAGTAAGCATAAAAATTAAAATAACATATTTAAAATTCTTAAAATATGTAAATGAAATCATGACATTAAAGTGAAAATTCAACATAAAAGTCATTCAAATAGCAACTCATAAAAATAAATGTAATATGCAGTAATGGATTAAATCTTGTTAAAAAGTAATGGTAATCCATTATAAGTATAAAGCATGATGAGCATCTATGTGCCTTAAAGATATTATTGTATAAACAACAGTAATAATTAAAATCTAGACAGTAATAAACATGAGAAGTGCTACACCAAAGGCGCACCACATGAAGTCAGAAACAAAAAACGCCACATGAAGTCAGAAACAAAAATATATTATATGTATTCTGGGAAAAATCATATGTATGCAAAAAGTAATTAAGGTATACATACATAGGAAGGTACTACCTTAAATAACTCCTCAACTTGAGTACTGCTGAGATGTTACAGTTTTCATTTAAACCCGGTAGCAAAATGCGTCTAGCGCAGTTGCCACTCCAGTTCACGTACTTCTAAGAGTAAAGTTATTGGGCCTCCCGGATGTTATTGGTCACTTGGTCTATGGCCATAAGCGAGAAAGAGTGCCCAGGATGGCTGGCAATGTGTTTAGCCAAAGCATTAACATCAGAATTTTTCTTAATTGCATACATATGCTCGTGAACACGGTCCCTAAGTCTGCGATCAGTCTTCCCCAGATAGAATGAGGGACAGCAATGCAAGGGGCCAGGTATACAACTGACCTACTTTCACAGTTGAGTGGAGCTTGGATTAAAAATTTCCTGTCCCTTATAGTATAGGTCTGCCCTGCTCTCATTTTATAACACCAATTGCAAAAACCACATGGGTACATCCCTGTACGCTTGTTGAAGGTTTTTTTAGTTAGGTCCCTCTGTAAAAGTTCCTTAAGGTTATTATTTCTCTTAAAGACAAAGTTAGGACAGAGGCCTAATTTCTCAGAGAGGCCAGGACTCCCTCGATAAATTGCCAATTTTTCTTAATCAATGCAGTAGTAGTCTGAGTGTTGAGGCTAAATGTATGAACGTAGCTAATGGCAAAATCGCGTACATGGTTGGTCAGAGAGGTGTCATTAAGAGAGGGGGAACCCACAGTGGGTGACAGTAGTGTGTTATTAGGACTAAGGTCAAGCAGTGCATGGCTTTGTAAGATAGGTTTATAAACCCCATTTACCCTTTTAGCTGTAACTTCCAGCCTAATTTCATCAATTAGATTCCTCGGGTAACCCTAACTATTAAGGAACATATTACACAAAAGTGTGCATTCGTTCTGAAAGGTGTCAAAATCACTACACATTCTAACAGCCCTAACCATTTGACCCTTCACAATAGATTTCTTTTGTTTGAAGGGATGGTGGCTTGTGAAGTGCAAGAACGAATTACAGTAGGTTGGCTTTCTGTAAACACAAGATGTGTAAGTGTTCCCTTCCTTTCTCAACTTTACATCGAGGTAGTCGATTTCTAAAGATGAAAAATTAGAAGTAAATTTCAAGAAGTCAGTCGTACCATTAAGAAACTGTAAGAAGTCTGCAGCTTCTGTGTCATTACCATGGAAGAGGATGAAAATATCATCCAGGTAGCGTGTGTAAAATTTCACTGTCTGCATCCTTTCACTAGAAAGAAAGTTCTTTTCCCAGAAGCCCATAAAAAGTTGGCGACAGAGGCCCCACAAAGGCGAGCCCATCGCCACGCCTTTTCTGTAAGAAATAATCCTTATCAAAAGGAAAAATTACACGAAAGGACTATGTCCAAGACTTCTGTGACCAAATCAATTTCAGTCTGTGGTGCTCCATGATCTAAAAGTAAGAGAGAAATCCATTCCACAGCTTCTTGGTGTGGAATGGAGGTGTATAAGTCAACAACGTCGATGGTGAGAAAATTGTTCCCATCATCGAACGGGATGTTGTTGAAATTGTCTAAGAAAGACCAGGAACCTTTACATACACCCGAAGGTCCTTCAGGTATTTAGACAGGATAGTATCCACCAATCTAGCTAGGATATGTCATAGATGATCTACCATCAACCAGCGCACGCATAGGGGGATTATTAATATCCTTATGGACCTTGGGGATGCCAAACATGACTGGGATTTTTGGCATTGAGATGTCGATGTAATTGTAAGTTTCTAGGTCAATCTTACCCTGCAAAAACAAATCTCGAAAAACACCCCTCATCATACTATGGAGTGCGATGTATTTCATTAAGAGAAGCAGGGGAATAGGCAGGTGTATTAAGGACCTCACGCATTTTTTCGTTGTACAATAAATTGTCCATAATTACAAGTCCGCCCCCTTTATCAGGTTTAACCACTCGAACTGGGTAATGGCATAATTCATCTAAGAGGGAGACTTGTTCTTTGGTAATGTTATACCGAGGGGTTTCGGTATAACTATTACATGCCTTAAAGGAATGTCTGATGTCTGCTTCACAGACCCTTTCAAAGAGCTGAAGTGTAGGGTGAATGGGGGGGTTATACACACTCGGTAGTTTTAGAGAGTCATGTGGCAAGGCAACTTCATTACTAAACAGTAACTTGAAGTTTAACTTTCGGACAAAACATTTTAATTCAATAAGTTCCTTGGATATGTCACCCATTTTACTAGGGACAAAGGTGTAACCAAGGGCAAGTAACTCAACTAATTCCTCCCTTAATTCCAAATCTGTAAAATTGTAAATAGTAAAGTCCCCTTTGCGGTTAAGTATAATTCTTGGACCTTGGTGTAGGAGACAGGGATTAAGGTCAGCAGTCGTGCTAGAGAAAGAAGAGTCACCTGCTGTGTGGGAGGAATGTGAGTCCAGACAGTCAAGAACTGAGAGACCAGGGGAAGCTTCTTCCGCTTCTATCTCTTGTTGTGAAACTGTCGATGGTTGCGGTTGCCTAAAAAACTGTTGTTATTTTTGTTAGTATTGATCCTATTTGTGTTGATGTTATTGTTGCCCTGATTACCCTTCTTAAACCCTTTAATCCTGTCACTGCGTCTAGGGCCTACCTCGTCCACTCCTACCTCGTCTTCGTGAAGGTGAGGACTGGCTGAGACAGGATGAGGTGCAGGGTTAGGGTGTTCCTGATGGGTACTAGTAGTAGTATTATGGGATTCAGAAGCCTGTAATTTAGGATATGCAACGTTGTCCTGATAAGCCAATCTGTCTCTGACTAATTTTTATTTTGTTAAGCTTTAGTTTAACAAGAAGCGTTAATACTAGAAAGGCGGTCATAATCGAACCTGTACCTTACAAAATTCAAGTCTGCTTTAATCTCCTTGTCTAAAACATCAATCTCCTTCAGGAGAACACAAACATGTTGGTTATAATGTTTCACAATAAGCTGTAACAGGTCTAAACCTTGCTGTTGAAATAAGTCTTTTAAATCACAAAGAAAGTTAGTGTTGTTGATTAAACCTGAAGGAGAAAAAGTACTACGTAGACCTTTTGGAACAAGTTTCTCATGAATGCACTGGTTAAAGTAACCAATCTCAAGCTGTAACTTTTAAGTTTGAGAATTTTACTGTCAAAGATCTTTAATTTGTTAGACAATGACTCATTACTTGAAATGGTATCATGCTGATCAGCTGTACTTTCCATAGGGTTAGAAAATACAAAGTTGTCCGTATTTGTCATCCATTCAGAAAAAATGAATGGAGCATTCACATTGTCAGTCTGGCCTGGAAGAGAGCCAGTGTTAACAGCTGTAGCTATACGTAAGGAAGAAGTTGCAGGCCCAGAGGGCCAAGCAGAGTTAATTGTGTTGTAATTAGCTGACTGTTCTCCACTGCTATTAATGTCTGCACCTAATAAAAGGGCAGGAATACCATTAGGAAAAGTACCTGTAGTTGCCTCCAATCTTGTACCGCTAGTAACAAGGGCAGCAGATGTAGATGTAGAAGGCGGTGGTGCTGTATTCATTTGCAGAATGGAAAGGTTGTCCTGCTGGTATTGAAGAACCAGAGCTCGCCTGTGTAGTATTAGTGGCTGAAGAGCCTTGAGTAGATAAAGGTATAGCAGCTACCTGTCGGTTCCTGTTGCCATTAGTACCTTCCAATAAGTCAAAGCGTGCATTAAGCTTGTCGAGTCTTTCCGACAATGAAATCAGCAAGGCAGGCACATCAAGCAGTGGATTAGACTGCACTTCCTTCACTCCAGAATTAAGAGAGATGCGAGGGCTGCTGGGACTAACAGGGCTCCCCGTGGCCATGAAAACAAACAGGCAAATGCAAATGACAAAAAACAGTTGAAATCCAAAAGCATTACCACGGAGCCCTTGTACCAGCAACAACAAGTAGGTAGTCTTAACGAATTTTATTTGTCACAAACGTTTTCGCCGCACTAAGGTGCAGCTTCCTCAGAGAAAACAAATTAACAATGAGGTAAAAGTGCACGCCCTTTTATACAAGGCAAAGGAAATGACAACATAGCAAGGTAAAACTCATTGTAGTAATTGGAAAGCAGGTATAAACCTTCACAAGAACAACTTGTTCCTCAAAAAAAATATACAAACATTAATTCATGTTAGTAATAACCATTTCAAAGTGTGAAATGTTACCAAGAAAGTAAGCATAAAAATTAAAATAACATATTTAAAATTCTTAAAATATGTAAATGAAATCATGACATTAAAGTGAAAATTCAACATAAAAAGTCATTCAAATAGCAACTCATAAAAAATAAATGTAATATGCAGTAATGGAGTAATTATCGTAGGGAGTCCTGGCCTCTCTGAGAAATTAGGCCTCTGTCCTAACTTTGTCTTTAAGAGAAATAATAACCTTAAGGAACTTTTACAGAGGGACCTAACTAAAAAAACCTTCAACAGGCGTACAGGGATGTACCCATGTGGTTTTTGCAATTGGTGTTATAAAATGAGAGCAGGGCAGACCTATACTATAAGGGACAGGAAATTTTTAATCCAAGCTCCACTCAACTGTGAAAGTAGATCAGTTGTATACCTGGCCCTTTGCGATTGCTGTCCCTCATTCTATCTGGGGAAGACTGATCGCAGACTTAGGGACCGTGTCTACGAGCATATGTATGCAATTAAGAAAAATTCTGATGTTAATGCTTTGGCTAAACACATTGCCAGCCATCCTGGGCACTCTTTCTCGTTTATGGCCATAGACCAAGTGACCAATAACATCCGGGGAGGCCCAATAACTTTACTCTTAGAAGTACGTGAACTGGAGTGGCAACTGCGTTTAGACGCATTTTGCTACCGCGGTTTAAATGAAAACTGTAACATCTCAGCAGTACTCAAGTTGAGGAGTTATTTAAGGTAGTACCTTCCTATGTATGTATACCTTAATTACTTTTGCATACATATGATTTTTCCCAGAATACATATAATATATTTTTTTGTTTCTGACTTCATGTGGCGTGTTTTTTGTTTCTGACTTCATGTGGTGTGCCTTTGGTGTAGCACTTCTCATGTTTATTACTGTCTAGATTTTAATTATTACTGTTGTTTATACAATAATATCTTTAAGGCACATAGATGCTCATTATGCTTTATACTTATAATGGATTACCATTACTTTTTTAACAAGATTTAATCCATTACTGCATATTACATTTATTTTTTATGAGTTGCTATTTGAATGACTTTTTATGTTGAATTTTCACTTTAATGTCATGATTTCATTTACATATTTTAAGAATTTTAAATATGTTATTTTAATTTTATGCTTACTTTCTTGGTAACATTTCACACTTTGAAATGGTTATTACTAACATGAATTAATGTTTGTATATTTTTTTTGAGGAACAAGTTGTTCTTGTGAAGGTTTATACCTGCTTTCCAATTACTACAATGAGTTTTACCTTGCTATGTTGTCATTTCCTTTGCCTTGTATAAAGCGTGCACACCTCATTGTTAATTTGTTTCTCTGAGGAAGCTGCACCTTAGGCGGCGTTGTGACAAATAAAATTAAGACTACTGTTGCTGGTACAAGGCTCCGTACGTTTGGTTCTAATGAAGAACTAGACACCGTCATCGATTTGGAAGGATCTCCCACGGAAACCTTAGGAGCATGAACCGGAAACCGAGCAAGACTACCAGATGCAACAGCGGTGAGAATGCATGCTGTTTCCAGCTCCTTAACCGTGATGTTAATCCCTTTTGCAGTCTTACCCGTGGCTTTCCTGATATCAGCGACGGGGACATTAACATCCAGCGTGACTTGCTTTTGAAGCTTCTCAAAAGGTACAAATCTTTAGAGATCGAAAATCACTATTTTCTAGATGTATAGAACTGGGGTTGTTCCTAAGGGCCTCGGTTTTTTAAATGTCCTAATGGTATCAACACGGACACCCGTTTTTGTACCTTAGTTAACTTTTTCAATGAGGCAGGAGTTCGTTTTTACACCTGCTCATTGATAACAATGTTAACAAAATGAGTTTGCTAACCAAGGAAATTAAGGAATGTGAGGTTTTCATTAAGAATCGGCTATCTGAGGGTCGTTTTAAAACTATTTTTGGCATTTTAAGTATGAATTAAATGTGCACATCAATGAGGTAACCTCGAGAAAGAAATCTAAGTTGGACCGTGACATCAATGCTTATGATCAGAAAATTGCCTATAATTACTTTGTTCCTGGCTACCGTAATTCTACGGTTTCTAAGCAAAGGTCAAACTTTGCTCAGCAGTCAAATAGTTCGTCCTCACATGTTGTTAAACGTTTTCAAAATCAAGTTGACACTTTTTCTAACAGTTGTTCTAATTATAACACATCTTTTCCTCCCTTGGCGTCGGCTTCTGTTTTCGAAAACAGATATCAGTAAAGACAAGCCTTTGGACTGTGATGATATTGTTACTGTGAATGAACCATCTAGTGGCCACACGAGTAATCTTATTGACCCTGTGGTCATTATTTCCAACAAAAAAGATAAAGTAGTGACTTTACCATCTGAAAGTTCTTCCAAAAAGAATAGTGTTAATTCTTTTGGTAAGAGCTCCGTGCTGACCCGAAGCAGGACTTTTTTGGTTCGAGTTAGTCAGGGGCGAGGAATAACTGACTGTTTGGACGACTTTGATATTATCAACTTGACTGACTTTTCTTTTACTGATGCTGAACTATCTGTATTAAAATATGGTTTAAATTTTATTCCAAGCCGAAAGGCTGACTATAGTAGAACCATTGTTGACATCAAAAAATTTACTAGGCAATTAAATCTGTCATTTTTGATGCATGGTATTTCTGATAATCATAATATAGTTAAAAACTTCCAGTTTTGTTCCCAATTTACATCATACGATTAAGTCTTATGAAGAATCATGTATTAATGATGTAAATTTGTTGTTTAGCAAACAGCATATTCATCAAAATAATTTAGAATATTCAGAGAGACAAGCACTTAAACATCTAAAAGAGTTAGCGACCACTTTTAGGTTTATGAAAAGTGACAAGGGCTCTAACATAGTGGTAATGAAGCATAATGATTATTACAAAAAAATGTCGGACATTCTGGCTAACAACTGTGAATATGAGACCATTGCACTGTTTGACATCATGAAATGTTTTAAAAAAGTACATTCTTACATCTATGACGCCTTAATGTGTGGGGAAATTACTTTTAGTTTATACAACTTTTGTGTGGTTGATAACCCCAAGATTGGGGTTATTTTGGGATTCCGAAAACCCACAAAAATGTGTTAAACCCCCCTCTACGTCCAATTGTGTCATCTCCACATTCTGTTACAGAGGGTCTTTCATTAATTATAGACAGCATGTTGGGGCCTTTGTTAGACATACAGCCATCTTTCATAAAAGACTCTTGGCACTTTTTGAATAAGGTAAAAATTTTTCATGAAGAGAACATTTTTGACCCCACTAAACACATCATTTTTACATTGGATGTTAATTCACTTTATACTTGCATACCCCATTCCGATGGTGTTGAAGCAGTACGTAGTTTTTTAGTTTCAAAGAAACTTTTGAATAGTTCTCAGGTTTCTTTAGTGTGTCGTTTTTTAGATATTATTTTAGAAAACAATTTTTTCTTGTTTAGGAATAACTATTTTAGACAAAAACGTGGGGTCGCTATGGGCTCCCCCGCTGCCCCAGCCTATGCCAACATAGTTATGGCTTGGTGGGAGGAGGAGGTTTTGTCCACCATTAACAGTAGATTTAATATGTTATTTTATGGAAGATACATTGACGATTTAATTTTTATTATTGAAGGTAATAAAACTACAGTTTTAAACATGGTACAGGAATTGAACTCTAAGTCAGAGTTTCTTCAATTCACCCTGGGTGAGGTAGGTTTAATTATTAACTATCTGGATGTACATCTTTGGTGGGACTTTGACAACAACTGTTTTCAAAGTAAAATACACAGAAAAAGAACTTTCACAAATGGATATCTGCACTTTTCTAGTGGTCACCCCAAGCATATTATTAGAAATATTCCCAGGGGACAGTTCATAAGAGCTAGTCGCATGA